>NW_022437163.1:156085-388412 GCF_009761245.1 Sapajus apella | reverse complement strand
GACCGGGGTGGGGGAGGGGGGGTCCGGGACCGGGGTGGGGGAGGGGGCAGCCCGGGAGTGAGTGGGCTCGGGGGGAGGAGGGAATCTGGGGGGGCCAGGTGAGGGCTCGGGGGTGGAGGAGGACCCGGGGAACCCGGGAGAGGGCAGGGCCAGGGGCTTGGTGGAGGCTCAGGGTGGGGGGTTCCCGGGTGAGGAAGCAGCTAGGGACAGGTAGGTGGGGGCCAAGGTGGGAGGAACCAGGTGACGGGGTAGCCTGAGGTGAGGAGGTCATTCAGAAGAGCAGTGAGGGGCGAGGGTCTCGCCGGGGCGGTGGCAGGGGCCACACTGGGAGGAGGGGCCTGGTGGACCTGCCCGGGGGCATGCGATTTGGAGCCGGGGCGAAATTGGGGGCGGGTCTAGTCCTGAGGAGGTTTTAGGGGTGGGCCTGGTCCTGGGGCGGGTTTGGGGCGGGCCTGGGGGAGGTTTGGGGGTGGGTCTGGTCCTGGGGAGGGTTTAGTACGGGCCTGGTTTTGGGGAGGGCTTGGGGGCGGGCCTAGTTTTGGGGAGGGCTTGGGGGCGGGTCTGGTGGGAGGGCTTGGGGGCGGGCCTGGTTTGGGGAAGGGGGTTGGGGGCGGGTCTGGTTCTGGGAGGGTTTGGGGCGGGACTTGTTCTGGGGAGGGCTCGGGGGCGGGTCTGGTTTGGGGAAGGTTGGGGGACGAGCCGGGCTGGGGAGGGTTTGGGGCGGGCCTGGTTCTGGGGGCGCCCCGCCCGCCGCCCGGCCCCGCCCGGCCCACTGGGCCCGCGTCCCGCAGGAGCCGCAGGCAGAGCGTCCGGCGGCCGGGAGGGACTGGGACCCACAGCCAGACGCACGGACGCAGGGACGCCGGAGCCCGCCCGAGCATGTGGAAGCTGGGCCGGGGCCGGGTGCTGCTGGACGAGCCCCCCGAGGATGAGGACGGCCTGCGGGGGGGACCGCCACAGGCCGCTGCCGCCGCCGCCCAGGCGCAGGTGAGAGGGGGAGCGCAGGTGGGGGGTGCGGGTAGGCCGGGGGCGCGCAGGTGAGGCCGGGGAAGAGCAGGTGGGGGGCGCGCAGGTGGAGGTGCGGGTAGGTGGCGGCACAGTTTGGGCGCGCAGGTGAGGTTGGGGCTGCGTAGCTCCGGGGTGCGGCCCGCTAGGTGCCCGAGTGCGTAGTGGGAGAACTTGACCCGAGACTGGTCCGGGGCTGAGTTGCCGCTGTGGTTCGCGTGGACGCCCTCCCCGAGTTACTGGCCAGGGCTGCCGAAGTCCTCGCCGCTGGCGGGGTGCCCCAGTGCCCCTCACGCGTGTTACTTGGGGGGCGCAGTCCCAGGAGAGCGGGGACGCGGGGCGCGCACCCCGCAGCGTGGGCGTCGTGGGCCCCGTGGGTCCCATGGGCCTGGGAGGCGGAGGTCCACACCGGGTGCTCGCGTCCCTGGCGGAGCTGGCCGAGAAGGCCTGAATCATTGCGCGCCCGGACGGCCTCCTCGTGGACACTAAGCAGCTTTGAACGACCGCAGCTCAATGTTAAGTGGGCTAAGTGTTTGTTTGCATAACAAGTGTTTTCGTAAATCCTTGGTTTTTCTGAAGGAATCTGGCAGAAGTCACTTATACTGAAAACTGAAAGGCCTTTGCCTGACGAGTGTGGAGATATGTTTGGTATGTCTAGAATTTTTTAATTAAAAGGGCTCCCAGGTGGGCCCTGTGTGCCTTACATGTGGGCATCCCACCCCCGCTCCCGTTTTCCTAGTGCAGTGCTCCTTTTCATGTACATGAAATTCAGGTCAGAAATCAAGCTTTTCTTTCTTTCTTTTTTAAATGAGGGTCATAAAATATCTTTTTCTGTTAAACGTTTGGCATCTTCTTCCTGATGCCATTAAGGTCGAATGGAAGCTAAGGCTTTGTATCTTTTTTCTGGGGACTTGGAAATAGTTTCTGAGCAGAAGAGTTTTTCTTAGGGACTGGAGTTGTTTCTTCTTGGTAGACATTTCCTATGTAAGTTAAATTCCGTTCCCAACTCTTGGAAAATGGAGTTGATTATGTTAAACGTTTAAATATGGTTACTATCTGAACTTGTCTTTGAGAAATAGTGCTTATCGACCCCCCCTTTTTTTTAATTTCAAAATGCTACGGTTACTCTAAACAGCCGCTCTCTTGAATGTAATGATGAGAATTTATATGTGGCCATAGAGTTAACTGCAGAAGCTATAACTAATGTTGTTCAAAAATGAGCCGTATTATTTATTGTTTCTGGATAGAGCCTTGAGAATGTTAAACTGAGCCTTCTTGTGTTCTCCCATTTCTCTTAATGAATCCTTAAACCCACTTTTTTCTCTTAATGAATCTTTAAGCCCACTTTTTTCTCTTAATGAATCCTTAAAACCACTTTTTTCTCTTAACTTTTTATTTTTATTTTGAGACAGGGTCTTGCCTACTAGGCTGGAGTGCAGTGGCGCAGGCTGTCTACAGCCTGGGCTCAAGCGATTCTCCCCCCTCAGCCTCTGGAATAGCTGGGCCTACAGGTGCACACCACCTCACCTGGCTAATAAAAAAAACAATAAATGTTTTTGTGGAGATGGGGTTTTGTTATGTTATCCAGGCAGATCTTGAACTCCTGGGCTCAAGTGATCTGCCCGCCTCAGCCTCCCAAAGTGCTGGGATCACAGGTGTGAGCTACTAGGCCTGGCCATAAGTTCTTATTTTGAAAAATTTCTAACATACAGAAAAGTAGAATAGGAGATTGAACATCCTCATATACTCCACCTAGATTCAATCACTGGCAGCGCCTACTTAAAGCTCCTTTTCTGATTTTCTGTTTATAGAATTGTTGTCTGTACTTCTAAAGTGTGTGTGTGCGCGGAGGGGGGGGGACTTTAATAGACTTTATTTTTCAGGCCAGGTGTGGTAGCTTAAACCTGTGATCCCAGTACTTTGGGAGGCTGAGGCGGGTAAATCACTTGAGCCCAGAAGTTCGAGATCTGCCTGGACAACATAACAAGACCTCATCTCCACAGGAACTTTTTTTTTTAAGTTAGCAAATTTGAGGAAAAAGTACAGAGAGTTCTCATGGATCTCCGGTCCCCCACTATCAACACCCCCCACAGAGTGGTGCGTTTGTTACAATCCGTGGACCTACACAGGGCTCATGGTTCTCACCTGGGAGGGCTCGCTCAGTGTTGTGCACCCTTTGGTATGTGTACTGACTGTGTCCACCATTAGAGGAGTTTTGCTGCCCTAGAGACCTTCTGTGTGTCCTCCCTCCCCGGAACCCCTGGCAACCACTGATCTTTGTACTGTCCCCATAATTTGTTTTCCAGAATGTCATTTGGTTGCATTCACTCAGTGTGTAGCCTTTTCAGGTTTGCTTCTCTCATTTAGAAAGATATATTTAAGGTTCCTTCATGTCTTTTCATGGCTTGTAACTCATTTCTTTCTAGCGCTGAATGGTAGTCCACTGTCTGGATGTACCACAGTTTCTCTCTTCACCCTATGGAGACATGTTGGTTGCTTTCACGCAACCAACATCAGTTTATTCATGTACCTGCTGTAAGCATCAGGTGCTGGTTTTTGTGTGAATGTAAGTTTTCAACTTACTTGGGTAAATACCTAGGAGTGTGATTGCTGGATTGCATGATGAGAGTGTTTATAAGAAACTGCCAAACTGTCTTCCAAAGTGGCTGCACCAGTTTGCACTCTCACGGGCCATGAATGAGAATTCCTGTTGCTGTACATCCTTGTCAGCATTTGGTGCTGTCAGTATCTAGATTTTGTCTATCCTAGTAGGTGTGTGGTGGTGTCTCCTTGTCTTGAATTGCATTTCCTTGATGATGAATGTATTGAGCATCTTTCAGATGCATACTTGTCATCTGTGTCTCTTTTTTCGTGAGATGTCTGTTCAGATCTTTTGCCCCATTTTTAAATTAGATGGTTTGATTTCTCATTGTTGAGTTTTAAGAGTTCTTTGTATGTTTTGGCTAATAGTCCTTTATATGTATGTGTTTTACAAAGATTTTCTGTCTGTGGCTTGACTTCACATTCTTTTGACAGTGTCTTTTTCAGAGCAGAGGTTTTTAATTTCCGTGAAGCTTCATTTGTGAATTCTTTCTTTCATGGCTGTGCCTTTGGTGTTATATTTAAAAAATCATCACTGTACCCAAGATTTTCTCAGTTATCTGCTAGTTGTGAATTTTGACTGTGGTTTTTATGTTACGTCATTAAGGGTATCTGAAGTTTGTTTTGAAAAAACATTGCTGTGTAAAAATAGAGAAAATGTGTGTTGTCACAGGTTAGTCATTCTAAATTTAATTTCTTCAAGAGGACTGATCTTTTTGGAAAAGCTAACTTGTCTTAGAATTAAATTTTAAAATTCTATCATATTAAATTTTAAAATTCTATTCATATTCTTTGAAAAGTCTATCATAAAACTTCTGCCTATAAAATTTTGAAGTTGAGGGAAGTAGGAATTAATATGCAAATAGGATTTAATGAATCTGTTAAATTCACTGTCATATTAGAAATTCTCAATTCTGTTTCATTCTTAGTCTTTTGTCCTACCCTCCAAATTTTTCAGTCAGTGTGATTTTGAACGTGCAGGTTGAGAGCATATTCTGCCTGATTCTAGAAAGGCATTCTGTTTGCAATCATACTTGTCTTGTTGCCTTTCTTGAAAATCAGGTTACACAGCTATTTTTTTTTTTAAGTGAAAAAGTAGATAATGTTAGGTTCTAATAGATTTGAAATGTGAAGCGTTCAAAATTACTTGGACTTAAAGGACACTTAACTATTACTAAAATAATTTTAACATTTTAGAAACTAAATTTCTGAGCATCTGTTTAGGCTCTTGGCCTTTTTTTGGTCATAAGTACACTTTTGTATTAAAATATAACCATGATATTTATGAGGAGAATCATTCACTGCAGTCCTTCAACAAGGAGACACAAGTTTTAATGAATCTAATATTAATTTAAAAAAAAACTGCTAATGAATATGGTAAAATATTTCTTGAGATTAAGTGTTAGGCCTTAAATTCTTCCCTCTTTCTAATGGGAAACATTGTTAAGCTCTTTTGTGTATCTGTCCATAAGCCTTTATGCAGATACATAGTGTATGTTCAGAAACAAAGATTTGCTGTCTCACTATTCACATTTTTCTGTACCTTGAGTCGTTTCCTTCATAATATGTGTCTCATGGAGTGCTTCCTGTTCCAGCACTGCCAGCTGGAAAAAATCCATTTTAAGGCTGTGTGACATTAAATGATATTAAATTGCTGTGACAAAATTTATTTCATTGGGCCTTTTATGATGTATATAAAGGTTGCTGAGCCATTTTTTAACCTGTGCCCCTCAAAGTTTTATGCAAATAGTAGATAAAGAAGTGCAGAGACCTGTGCAGCATGGATAGATGGTTTAGACGGGTCTAACGTGGACAGTGTAGACGAGTTCATCTGTTGCCACTAAACTGGATTGCATAGGGATTTGGCTAGCCTTAACTAACGGCTTTCTAAACAAAACTCAGAGAATCTTTGACATATGTTCAGTTAAAAATTTAAAAGGCTTAGACATATTCTGTAGACATTGCAAAGAAAAAAAGGGAGAAAGAAATCAAGGAGTATTTCAGGTGTTTTAAAATAATGCTTGGAAATGAGAAGACACAAGGAATAGTGAACCTTAGTTTAGATGACACAAAGTCACTCTTGTATGGCACTGAGAAGTTCTGTGACATGTGCTTTAGTGGTATCTGGGAAGAAAGGAGTGGAATAAACGCAATAGATGGTATTGATTAGCACTCTCAATTCCAGAAAAGGCCTGATGTTCTACTGGAGGGCAGGTATGTGGGGAGGCAGAGGCCTTTCTCTCCTTGTCTGTATAGCTAACATTTTGTTAACTGTTTTCCATTATTTCTCTTTAAAATTAAAAGCAAATATTCACTGTTTTCTTATGCAGACATTAACCTGAAGTAGACACCTTCACACCTGTCTTTTCCCACTTGCAATAAGTGGTAGCCCTTATCAATACATGAAGAGCTTCTTCCTTCTTTCATGTGTATTTGTGTGTGAAATGTTGAACAGTCATCTTAGTTCATTCAGGCCACTGTAACAGAATAGGATAAACTGGGCAGATTCAGCAACAAACATTTATTTCCCCAGTTCCGGAGGCTGGAAGTCTAAGATGAGGGTGCTTCTTTCTTGGTAAGGGGCTGCTTCCTGGTTTGCAGAGGGTGTTGCTTTCACACTGCCTCCTCCTAAGGCAAAGGGAGCTCTAGCTTCTTACTCCCATATTAGGATACTCATCTCATCATGGGGGCCCCACTCTCGGCCTCATCTCACCCTGATCGCCTCTCAGACACCACCTGCAGATGCCATCACATGAGGGGATGTGAGTTCTGGGGACACAGACATTCAGTTCACAGCAGTTGCATTTCCTTACATGGTTATACAGGTTTTTAAATACAGATTTAAAAGACTAGTTCCCTATTGATGCCTTTAGGGGGCCATTTCTAGTCTTTTTCTATTACAGGCCTGAAGCATAGTCATTTCACATGTCTAGAAGTGGAGTCGTCCGGCATGCATTTGTGGTTTTGATGGATGTTTCCAAATTGCTCTCCTAAAGAGGCCATCCTGGTTTACATTCCAGCTAGCAGCATATGCAAATATTTCTCACCACACTCTTACCAGTGTGATGTGATGCTTATGTCTTCAAGATTTTAGATCAGATGGGGAGAAAAGTTGCATCTTAATGTGATTTTAATTTGCCTTTCTCTTATTGATATTCAGTAGCTTCTTATATGTTTACAAGCCCACTAAAGACTCTAAAGACTTCTCCATCAATCCAGTTACCGTGTCACTGAATGTATGAAACTCTAGTCAAGATAACTGTATTTGCATGAAAATACGGTCAGGTAGTTTAGGTTTGGACTTAGTTTCTGGTGAGCCTTGATTGGATCTACACCCTATCTCTGCCTTTTGTTAAGCCACTTGACCTAGCCAAACTTCAGTTTTGTTTTTTTAGTTGTAAAATTTGGATAAGTAGAGCTATCACTAGTGTTTAATGAGGCTGTGCTTAGCCCCCGTTGAATATGCCTTAGATATGAGTTGGTGCCACCATCTGACACCTGGAGAAACTGGGCGCAAAGTGGGAGGGGCCGGGAAGGCCACACGGCTGCTGACAGACTCTCCCTGACCCAGCTTTAGTCAGGACCTCGCCTTTGTTCTGCCCAGCCTCAGGAGAAGTCCCTGCAGTGAGAACCTCGTTGGATGCCTGATTGAGGTCCTGATCCCCAGGCCTTGATGCCTGAGTGCTTGGCCCACCTGTAGCAAGAATCCCCCACCCTGGAAATGTTCTCTTGGTCACTTTCCATCCCAAGACCCCTTTGTGGTTGGCTGCACATCACAGCTGTCTTTGCCTGTCGGGATCTAAACCAGACTTTTCTACCCTATTGAGATAGCTTTCATTGAATCTCCCTGTTTTAACAATGCTGCAGGAGCTTTATCAGTAGTGAAATGTTGCAGACATTTTGTTTTAAAAACAAAACCTCTTCCCAACCCAGAAAACTTAACAATATTGGAAGAGGAAGAAAATAATTTTATTATGAAGTAGTAGTTAGCTAGGATGTGACATATCACAGGCACAGACTGTGAAGATGAAAGAAATTTGTCTTTTATATAGCCAAGTAGATGCAACCCATCTTATTCATGTTTTCAAGACAAAATTGCCAACCTGATCCTATCTTTACGGGGAGGCAGGGTTTGCAACTTGGAGGCAGGTGGCAGCTGAAGTTAGTTAGGCCCATCTCTTCTGGGAAATGTCCTGTTCTGTTTTAGGTGTTGTGAGACTGTTAGGAGGCTAATTTAGCATTCAACCTTAAAGGAGTCCTAATTCTCAAACCCTGGCAAATTCTTGTTTACTCGCCTAATGAAGACTTCTAAAAACCTTGTGGTCCCTATGGCCAGCATGTGCAAACCAGACTGTCCTGCCCCTGGGTTGAAATGAAATAGTGAAAACTAAATGAAATCATCCATCACCAGCCCTTAATAATTTTCTCTGGCAGACACACTAAAAGAAGAAAGAGTAGGTCTTGTTATTAAAAAATAGAAATAGTGGGCCAGGCGTGGTGGCTCACGCCTGTAATCCCAGCACTTTGGGAGGCCGAGGCGGGTGGATCACGAGGTCAAGAGATCGAGACCATCCTGGTCAACATGGTGAAACCCTGTATCTACTAAAAATACAAAAAATCAGCTGGGTATGGTGGCGTGTGCCTGTAATCCCAGCTACTCAGGAGGCTGAGGCAGGAGAATTGCCTGAACCCAGGAGGCGGTGATTGCAGTGAGCCGAGATCGCACCATTGCACTCCAGCCTGGATAACAAGAGCTAAACTCCATCTCAAAAAAAAAAAAAAAAAAAAAAATTGAAATAGTGTCTTTTACTGACTTAGGATTTGACCTTCTGGTATCCCTTGCTCTAGACAGTGGGTTGCGGTGCAGGCAGGAAGATCTGGGACAGCCGCATTTGAGCACTTCTTGTATGACGGGCATTTGGACCGCACAAGCCTCTCTGGAGTGCTGTCTCATTCTAGGCTGAATGCTCACTGCTGTATCCCTAAGGCCAGGAAGGGAGCCAGGCCCACGTGGGGCTCAGCAGTGCCTGTGAGAGGAGTGTACCTGGTGTGGGGTTTCCACCTTACGGCACCCGATGGGAGCTGCACAATTGAGTCAGGGCAGGAACTCCGGAGTCTGGAGGGGGAGCAGGAATTCTCCAGCCTTAGGGGAGTTGATCTCCATGCAGATTCATTCTTGAGTAAACAGATATATGTAGGGGTAGTCTAATTGGGCTCTCATATGAGCTGAGTCAGATATTCAGTCAGCAGAGTACTTTAGTCAAATCTACGTGGGTGATTACTTGAGAGGAAGCAGGAAGGGTCAGTTATCATATTATAGAAGGGAAGGAGGATCCTGGGTGCTGCTTATGAGCTCCGGATTCAGCTGGCTCTTCTTAATCGATGCTTGGGGAGCTCCTGCCTGTGGAACAGCATGGTGCTTTTGTCCACTGAAATATGGCAAACATTTTCTAGTGGCCACATTAAAAAGTTGTAATGCAATATTTTAAATTTGGTATATTCAGCATATTATATCAATAGTTAATATAAAATTTATTACTGAGATCCTTTACATTTTGTTCATACTCAGTCTGAAATCTGTATTTTACATTTAGCAGCAAAAGATATTAATATGTATCAAATTGGATGCTAAATTTTCTTCAGAAATACTTGACCAGTATTTAGAGTTTATAAAATGTGTAGCTGAAAAAGTAGGTTACTTTATCTCAGTTGTTTCAAACATACTTAAAAGTTTTCCATAACTGAAATGGAATGTTTTTAAATTGAAATTTGAATAATGAAAAACTCACTTCTACTAGCCCTATTTCAGGTCCTCAGTAGCTGTTTTTAGTGAATGCAAACTGATTTGGAAAGCACAGCTCTAGAATCTTCTTCCAGACTCAGATCAGCTCACTAAAGACAGTGGTGGATTCTTTTACTTGCTTGGGCCTGTGAAACTCCTCAAGCAATTAGCTAGGTAAATTCCAGGTGTCTTGACTGTATCTTTTTAGTAAGCCACCAAAGGGCAGAATGATGAGGGACTAAGTATCTGCCTCCCAGGCCCTAGCATATTAGTCTGTATAATGTTCACCTGTAAATGTTATTAATAGGTTGGAATTTTTATTCCTGAGAGTTTAAAACCCTAATTGATAAGATGTACTTTCATTGGTTTTTGCTAGAGCTTAAGGTGGCATGACTTAGAATGTCTAAAAGCTGCCATTCTTACCACATTTGAGTTACGCTGTGGGTTTCACTATGTGAGTCAATCAGTGTCTTAAAAACCGAATGTTACTGAACGTGGAGCCTAGCTTGCTGAGCCAGGGCTGGTGGGCCCACCTCACTATACTCAGATCTGCCTCAGGTGGACACTTGTCCATACGATGGGAGACACTGCAGTTTGTCTTCTGCTTTTTCTAGATCACCAGTTGGCAGGAATGGGCAACTTGGCTTTATGCCTGCATTTGGGGAGTGGATGTACGTGTAGGGCTTGTCAGCCTTGCCTCAGGAATTAAAAGCCAAAGACTGAAGCTCAGGAGGGTTTTACCTGTTATTTCAGAGTGAGTAGAATGCAGACCACAGACCAGGGACACTTTCTTTTGTCTTTCTGTCTGCTCAGAGCAGGGAAGTTGTTTTACGTTCGTTTTATCTGATCCTCCACCTCGCCTTAGTTGGGGTTCTGTCTTGGTGCTGTACATAACCAGGCAAACCACAGTTTCTGCTTTGGGCATCTCATGGGGGCTGCTGTGAGGGAAAACTGCCTGCTCTCACCTTGGGTTTGTTTAGAAAGGGAGGGACCCATGAGCTAGGGTGGTGCAGTCTCTCCCAAAGACTTGGGAACCAGGCAAGTGTGTGCGCAACCCTCAGACAAGTTTGAATCTAAGGAGAGGTCCCGTTATTTATTAGCAGTTAGTAAGTGTGCTATTAATAAAAGCACATTTATTAATATCTTGAAAAAAGCCACATCTGCTCTAGGTGTGGCTTTTTTCAAGATAATAATAAATGTGTATTAAAACCATGATGTAGCTTTATAATCTTTCAGATGGAAGTACAATATTCTTTACAAAAACATTATAAATGAAGTGGCAGATACTAGTTCCAGCGTTTGAAAGATAACTTGCATCCTTTTATGATGGCTGCTGTTGTGTGCAGAGAGAAATGCTTTTTACTCAGAGTGTGTTGTTTTGTTTTTAGTCAGAGCGCATCTTGGTTTAGAGGATGGAATCCTGGATGATGATACTGGTGCTTGCCATGTGCTGGGCACTAGAGTGAGTGCTTTATAGCTGTTGCAGCTTCTCACAATAGCCCAAAAAGTGGTTACAGTTCATCTTCATTATTTGTGGATTCCATATTTGCAAATTCAGCTACTTGATAAAATTTATTTGTAATCTCCAAATCATTACTCACACTGCCTTCAAAGTTGTCCACAGACTTGCAGAGAGCAAACACTTACCACCCAGCAAGTTCCTTCCCTGCTGAGGCATGTATCCTTCGTGCAGTCTATTGAGAGCTACCTTATTTTCACATTTTTGTGCTTGCTTTATCATAACATTTCACTGTTTATCATAGCCCACAAGTGTAGTGCTGTAGTGCTGTCTGGTGTTCCCAAGCACAAGAAGGCTTGGCGCTCCCTACGGAGGCAGTACCTGTGTTAGAGATGGCTCAGGCATGAGTTACAGGGCTGGTAGCTGAGAGTCTGGTGTGAGTGAATCCACAGCAGGTATTAAATCAAAACAAGTTCATGCATTGATTGTTGATGGAAAGTTGTTACCAGGGGCTTGCAGGAACCCTGGCCTTGTGTTTTTCCTAACAGCAATAATTCAGTATTTGCTAATTGACTGTTTGTGGCCCTTTATACAACATAACTACTGTGAATGAGATTAAATTATCTTTTACATTCGAGGAACTTAGAGAAGTTAAATTACTTGTGTAAAGTTGTAACCTTGTAAATTATGTGTTTTGGCAGCCACCAATAGGAATTTGAATCCAAGTTTCTCTGGGTTTATATTCTTTGTTGCATTATTTCTCTTACCTTATATGTTATGATGAATTTGTGATACCACTTTTCTTCATTTTCCAAATATTCTTTTTTTATATTAAAAAATAACTAGAGCTTCAACAATCAGTGCCTTTTGAACGCACTGATAAAATGTGTTTTGGTGCAAATTCCAGTACAGTAAACATGACAGTATACTTTTAATTTTTGCCATGCTTGAGTTTTATATTAATGAGTTTCTTGGTAGAAGTCTAATATTGGAGATAAATAGTTCTCTGGAAAATTAGCAAGTGAGAAGCACTAGAACATTGTGAGAGAAGAGAACCGGTGTACATCCACCTACCCTCTAGGATTTGTGACACCGTTGAACACCTGACTGCTCTCCTGGACTTATGAGAAAAAGAAATATATACCATGTCTTTTGTTTATTTGTTTTGTTCTGCTATAGCCGCAAACTGTATCACAGCCCTTTTTACTTACAGTCGGGGGAGGGGGACAGAAAATGAAGCAGTTGAAGTGACACAGGAGGGCAGTACAGGGGAGAACTGGAAAATCCCATTAAGGCGTATAGGCTTCATTTGTTAGCTTAATACTGAAGAATTCAGAGTAACAGCTTGGTTGTATTTTGTAAAGATTACCTGTCTAAGGAGGAGGGGTTGGTGGCAAGATGCCCATGAAACAGCTCGGGTTCTAGTGGGGGAGGTCAGCTGTGACATGAGAACCTGAGTTCCACATGGAGGATTTGTCAGGACCGATAGGAAAAGGTGAGTCTGCCAAAGAGTCCTAATGAGAGTTGGTGCCTTTGGATGTGAAGATGAAGGCAGAAGAGCAGCTGCAGCTAAGAGTTTTGAGTTAGGGTGGTCAGGAGAAGGGTATGCCCTAAGAGTCCCAGGGAAGTCCCTGATGGTCTGGCTGTGGGAGCAGCCCAGTGAGGCTGCTGATGGATGTGCTGGCTTTGAAATGACATCTGCTGTTCAGAGTTGAGGGTCCCAGCAGTGATATGGGGTGGGAAGGGAGAGGCTTACATGCTTCTAGCTTGTGGCACTGTACAAAATGTAATGAGAATCTCATTCTCTATTTCAGAACTCATAATTTGGTTGATAAGTGGTTGAGACCAGGAAGAAGAAGGGAGACAGCATGGTGCTGTAAAAGCCTCTCTCAAATGGTCTGGAGGCAGGAATGGGTTCCAGTGCTGTTACTGGTTTTGGGACTTTGGGGCAAATGAGTTCCTCTCTCTAGACTTCCTGTTTAAGTGAGGGCTCTAGAGCAGGAGTCAGCAAACTTTTCGTGTAAAGGAACAGATAGTAACTGTTGTGGGCTTTGTGGGCCCTGCAGTCTGTCAGAACCACTCAGCTCTGCAGTTGCAGGCAAAAACAGCCATAGGCAACATATAAATGAATGGATGTGGCTATGTTCCAGGATAACTTTATTTACAAACACAGGCTGTTATTTACTGACCCTTGGTTTAGACTAAAGGATCTTTGAAATCTCTTCTGCCTGTAAGGTAACTTAATTCATTAGTTTGTGATACATAATTTGTTGTGATTTAGGGTAAAAATAGGAAGTCTTAATGCTAAACTCAGAAATAAATAACATTGTCATGAAGCTCACTTATTTTCTTCCTGAGCGTCCATTTTATTAGCTAGTGTGCATGTGTATAGTTTTAAGTGCTTTTGCATAAATGGTCTTATTTGGTCCTTATCCTATGATAAAATGAATGAGATTGTATTCAAGGAGAAGACATTTAGAACATTCTGTGATTGTATTCATGATCTTTACCCTATCAGTATAGAAGCTAGAAGAGCTGGATCGTATTTCTGTAGACAGAAAGAACTGCGTGATGGGTTCATCACCTTGCTAGGGAGCCTAGGAGCTAACATGTGCCCTTCTGAGACAGAATGTGTAGATTTCCCCCAATTGCAGTTTTCAGTGAGTACATGGCTGCCCCATGGTCCAAAGTCCCAGCATCCTTCACCCTGCAGGGCTCATAAGTGAGTGCTGGCTACCACATGTGAGGACACGCAACACAGGCATCTTCCTGGACGTGCCCTGCCACCTCTCTTTCCCCTTCACAGAGATTAGTAGATGTGGTGCACTCTCTTTCACCCTATGGATGCAGGCAGTTTCCAGAGATGGCAGAGGAATAAGAAGCAAGAACCAGGATTTCTGATACTGTTGAACACCTGACTGCTTTCCTGGACTTAGGAGAAAAAGAAATATTTACCATGTCTTTTGTTTGTTTTCTTCTGCTATAGCAGCAAACTGTATCACAGCCAGGAGACTTTATTACACAACGATTACAGAGGCCCACTGTTTGTCAGAGTGCTGCCTGAAATCCCCTCATTCCTGTCCCAATTTCTTAAACTGAAAAATATTAGGTTGAAATAATATCTGGTGTGATTTAATGTTTCCTTGTAACTACTTACATCTCCTTTAGCTATTCTTTGCCACATATTTGGCTATGGTTAATACCAAGCTTGTTGACTGAAGATGATTAATATTTCTTTTTAAAATAAAATTGTTTTATAGTGAGGATGTTTTAAAAAATGAAGTTTTGTCCCCACAGTATAACGCAGACAATTAGTTTGATGTGGGAATAGCTTATGCCAATAAATTTTATAGCGAAAAGACAGTCTGTAACTGTGATTAAGGATGGCATCCTCATGCCTTTTCATTTTTTGTCATACATAAAAACATGTGTCCTTATGTGTGGTTTCTTCTGACACCAACCAATTCTTCGGTACCAACTGGGTGTCCTACAATTCAGTTTCCTTCTGACTTTCCCTATCCAGAATTAGCACAGACCCTATGGATTAAGGACTCATTCCCATAAGACTGCACCCACTTCAAATGCCAGATACCAGTGGGTACCCTATTGACCATAAGTCTCTTATGTCACTCCACATAAAGTGTATGAGGTCAGCACAATGGTGGAGTGGAAAGCCCCAGACCTTGTTCCCCAACAGGTTTTGACTGACAACAATATACAGTTCAAAAGGATGTATGAGAATTACAGAAACCAGTTAAGAAGTCACAGTACATCAGGCAAGCTCAAAGCCAAGAACAGCTACATTGAAATGGGGGAAAAAAAAAGTCATGTAATTTCACGTGCTATAGCCTTTACCAGAAGGTGGCACAGCTTGGCATGATTGGTAGTAAACACCCAACCCTCCACCAGGTAGGAAAGTAAAGAATGGAATGTAAGTCCAACATTCTGTATTTTGGGGGGCAGCCTGATGGACTGACTGGTTTCTGTCTCTCCTGGCTCAGTGCCGACCGGGAACTGGCATACTTTGGATGCCTAGGGGCTTCAGAGAAAAAAAGAGTTCACTGGGTTTTTGTAGCAGTGATGTCGATGGAAGTCAGGACAACTCAGCACAGTCAGGAGAGAGCATGTGGTTTTTGGCTTATCCGTTGGACAGGAATGATAAGAATGGAAAGTGCATTCAACATTCTGGCTTTTCAGGGGGCTGCCCAAGAGACTGGTTCCTGTTATGCCTGACTCAGAGCGCTGATAGAACCAGCATGTGTTGGATGTCTGGTGGCTGCTGAGAAGAAGTGAGAGCTCTGCAGCCTGTTGCTCTGCCAGACAACTTGCAGTGCCACAAACACCAGAGGATCGAGAGATTACAAGCAACTGAAAAGAAACTGGCAGACCTCTCTAACTGGGACATTACATGTACAAGTCCAGAGAAGATTCATCCCCAGAAAAGGTTTGAGAGGGCCCAGAATCTCTAGCTGAGCTGATTGGGGAAGGGCTTCCCATGTACCAAGCCAGTCCATAAAGACCGGGAGAGGTGCCTGTTTTTTCAAATGCTCCCCCAAAAATTGGGTCTTGTTTTTATGTTTCATGAAAAACATGAAAAAAAAATTGGGCCATGTTTTTCTGTTTCTTCCTGTGTCTCATTGCGAGAAAAAAATAATGAGACATAGGAAGAAACAGAAAAACATGGCCCAATTAATGGAACAAAATCTCCAGAATTTGACCCTAGAGAAATAGAGATATATAAATTATCTTACAAATAATTCAAACTGATCATCTTAAAGAAGCTCAATGTGCTGTTAGAGAACAGAGATAGTCTACTAAATGAAATCAGGAAAAAATACAATAACCAAATAAGAATATCAACAACAAGATAGGAACTATATATAAAAAAAAAACCAAACAAATTCTGGATCTGAGAAATAACTGAATTGAAAAATTAAGGATTCCAAAGCAGACCCATTCATGCAGAAAAAAGAATCAGCAAACTCAGCAGATCATTGAAATTGATCAAATCAGAGGAAAAAAAAATGAATGAAAAGTAAAGTCTAAGGGACTTTATGGTACAGCATTGAGTGGACCAATATACTGATTATAGAAGCCCCAAAAGGAGAAGAGAGAGAAGGGAGTGGAGAGCCTTTTTGAATAAATAGTGGTGCAAAACATCTGAAATATGAAGAAGAAAATGGACATCCAGATTCAAGAATCTAAGATGAAACCAAAGAAAGGGTAAAAAAGCCCACACTGAGAAAGATTTTAATCAAATTTTCAAAAGTCAATGGTAGAGAAATTTGAGAGAAGAAAGAGAAAAGTGACTTTTCATATAACAAGGGAGCTCCTATAAGATTAACAGCAGGTTTATCAGCAGAAACATTACAATCTAAAGGGAGTGGGGTGATAAAGTGTTGTTAAAAAAGAAAAAAAAATATGTCTAGACATACCGCGCTGAATGCACCCAATCTTGCCTGATCTTGGAAGCTAAGCAGGGTTGGGCCTGGTTAGTACTTGAATGGGAAAAAAGAAAAAAATACACACAGCCAGCCAAGAACACTGTGCGTAGCTGGCAAAACCATCCTTTAAAAATGAAGAAGAAATAAAGACCTTTCCAGCTAAACAAAAGCCGAAGAAGTTCATCACTGCAAGATCTACCTTTTTTTTTTTTTTTTTTTTTTTTTTTTTTTTTTTAGCAGTTGTCAAATGATCCTTTACTGAAATATTTTCCTCTGTACTTAACTAGTTGGGCATTTCACATCACCACTGTTGGTGTCATCTATGATGTCACGAGAGTGACAGTCATCAACATTACAGCCCACAGACTGGGCAGTCCCCAGGATCTCTTTAATGGTTCCAGAGAGTTCTCTGGCTAAAGATTGGTGCCGCATCTGTTGACCAATGTTGACAATCTCATTGAAAGTGACATTCCTGCTGTGTTTCTGTCTCTTGGTGATTGCTTGAGGGCTTTGATGATCAGGGCAGAGGCAGAAGGCACCACCTCATTCTGGGCCTGACTGTTCTGAATAGTCAGTATCACTGTTCCTCAGGCCCTTCCAGTCACCCATTGCCTTGGCAGTGTCATCACCAACCTCTTTTGGAGTCAGACCCAGGGGGCCGATCTTGGGGGCCAGTGCAGAAGTGGCACCGACTTCACCTCCAGTGCACCTCAGGTATACAATTTTAATCTCGTTAGGGTCGAACTTCGGTGGCATGGTGGAGGTGACTGGTGTCCGATGAACCCGGATTCAGGATGACCGAAGAAAGTTGCACCTTGGCCTCTTTTGAGCCGAAAGCCAAAAGCAGATCTACTTTATAAGAAATGCTAAAGGTATTCTTTGAAGTTGAAGTGAAAGAATACTAAGAAGCAGTATGAAAGCATGTGAAAAAACACTCTGGTAAGGGGAAATAAGTGGACAAAAACAGAATCCTGTAATATTGTAATGGTGGCAAGTAAATCACTTTTAATTCTGGTATAGAATTAGATAAAAGCATAAAAATAACTATAAAACTATGTTGATAGATAAAAATATAAAAGATAAATGATTTGGTTTTTTAAATTTTAATTTATAATTTTCATGGGATCATAGGTGTATATATTTAGGGGGTGTGATGGTTAATACTGAGTGTCAACTTGATTGGATTGAAGATGCAAAATATTGATCCTGGGTGTGCCTGTGAGGGTGTTGCCAAGAGAGGTTAACATTTCAGTCAGTGGACTGGGAAAGGTAAACTCACCCTTAATCTGGGTAGGCACTACTTAATCAGCTGTCAGCGTAGCCAGGATATAAAGCAGACAGAAAAACATGAAAAGCCTAGACTGGCTTAGCCTCCCAGCCTACATCTTTCTCCTGTGCTGGATGCTTCCTGCCCTTGAACATCGCACTCCAAGTTCTTCAGCTTTGGGATTTGGATTGGCTTCCTTGCTCCTCAGCTTGCAGACAGCCTATTGTGGGACCTTGTGATTGTATGAGTTAATACTAAATAAACTCCCCTTTATATGTATAGCTATCCTATTAGTTCTATCCCTCTAGAGAACCCTGACTAATACAGGAGATCCATGAGATTTTGATACAGGCGTATAGTACATAATAATCATATCAGGGTAAATGAGGTATCCTTCAGTTTACGCATTTATCCTTTGTGTTACAAACAATCCAATTATACTCTTAGTTATTTTTAAAAGTACAGTTATAATTGTTGATTATAGTCATCCTGTTGTGCTACTATATACTATATCTTATTCTAGCTATGTTTTTGTACCCATTAATCATGCCTCCTTCTCCACTAGCTCCGCCCCCCAGCACAAGCCTTCCCAGCCTCTGGTAACCGTCTTTCTACACTCTATCTCCATGAATTCAGTTTTAATTTTTAGCTCCCACAGTTAGGTGAGAACATATGAAGTTTGTCTTTCTTTGCCTGGCTTATGTTACTTCACTTAACATAATGATCTCCAGTTCCATTCATGTCGTTGTGCATTACAGGATCTCATTCTTTTTATGGCTGAATAGTATTCCGTTGTGTACATGTACCAAATTTTCTTCATCCATTTATCTGTTGATGGATACTTAGGTTGCTTCCAAATCTTGGCCATTGTGAACAGTGCTGCAGTGTACATTGGAAGTGCAGATAACTTTTTGATAAACTGATTTCCCTTCTTTTGGGTGTATACCTAGCAGTGGGATTGCTGAATCCTGTGGTAGTTCTATTTTTAGTGTTTTAAGTAACCTCCAAACTGTTCTCTGTAGTGGCTGTACTATTTTACATTCCTCCCAACAGTGTGCAAGGGTTTCCGTTTACCCACATCCTCACCAGCATTTGTTATTGCCTGTCTTTTGCATAAAAGCCATTTTAACTGATGTGAGTGATACCTCATTGTAGTTTGACTTGTATTTCTCTGATGTTCACTAATGTGGAGCACCTTTTCATATACCATTTGCCATTTGTATGTCTTCTTTGGAAAATGTCCACTCAGGTCTTGTGTCCATTTTTAAATTGGATTATTAGGCTTTTTCCTATAGACTTGTTTGAGTACCTTTTATATTGTGATTCTTAATCCCTTGTCAGATGGGTTGTTTACAGATAATTTTTCCCATTCTGTGGGTTGTCTTTTCATTTCTTGATTGCTTTCTTTGGTCTACCGAGGTTTTTTAATTTGATGTGATCTTGTTCATCCAGTTTTGCTTTGGTTACTTGTGCTCGTGGGGTATTTACTCAATAAATCTTTGTCCAGTCCAATGTCCTGAAGAGTTTCCCTCATGTCTTCTTTTAGTAGTTTAATAGTCTGAGGTCTTAGATTTAAGTCTTTAATCCATTTTCATTTAATTTTTTTTATATGGTGAGAAATAGGACTCTAGTTTCATTCTTCTGCATATGGATATCCAGTTTTCCCAGAACCATTTATTGAGGAGACTGTCCTTTTCCCAATGTATGTTCTTGGTACCTTTGTAAAAAATGAGTTCACCTTAGATGTATGGATTTATTTCTGGGTTCTCTGTTCTCTTTCATTGGCCTATGTGTCTGTTTTTATGCCAGTACCATGTGGTTTTGGTTACTGTAGCTCTGTTAGTATAATTTGAAGTCAGGTAATATGATTCCTCCAGTTTTGTTCTTTTTGCTCAGGATAGCTTTGGCTATTCTGGGTCTTTTGTAATTCCATATACATTTTAGGATTGTTTTTTCTATTTCTGTGAATAATGTCATTGGTATGATAGGGATTACCCTGAATCTATAGATTGCTTTGGGTAATATGGACATTTTAACAATATTGACTCTTCCAATCCATGAACATGAAATGTCTACATTTTCTTGTGTCCTTTTCAATTTCTTGCGTCAGTGTTTTATAGTTTTCATTGTAGAGATTTTTTACTTCTTTGGTTCAGTTACTTCTTAGGTATTTAATTTTATTTGTCCTTTTTTATTTTTTTTCAGATTGCCTGCTTTTTGGTGTATAGAAATATAAGTGTTTTTGGTCTGTTGATTTTGAATTTGTTTATTAGTTTTAATAGCTTTTTGGTGGGGTCTCTCTAACTTGTGGCCTCAAGCCATTCTCCCATCTCAGCCTCCCAAAGTGTTAGGATTACAGGCATGAGCCACTGTGCCTGGCCTATTTGGTTGAGTATTTAGGTTTTTCCAAGTATAAGATCATATCTGCAAACAAGGATTGTTTGATTTCTTCCTTTTTAGTTTGGATGCCTTTTATGACTCTCTCTCATCTGATTGCTTTAGCTAGGACTTCCAGTTCTATGTTGAATAACAGTGGTAAAAGTGGGCATCCTTGTGATGTTCCAGATTTGAGAGCAAAGAATTTCATTTTTCCCTTCAGTATGAAACTAGCTGTGAGTCTGTTGCATATGGCTGTTATTATGTGGAGTTATGTTTCTTTTATACCCAGTTTTTTTAGCATTCTTATTAAGAGTTGTTGAATTTTATCAAGTGCTTTTTCAGCATCAGTCTAAACGATCATATGGTTTCTGTTCTTCATTGTGTTGCTATGATATATCACATTGATTGATTTACAAATGTTGAGCCATCCTTACATCCCAGGGATAAAAATATCATAATGAATGATCTTTTAATATGTTGTTGAATTTGATGTGCCAGTATATAGTTGAGAATTTTTACATCTGTATTCATCAAGGATATTGGCTTTTGGTTTTCTCTTTTTGATATGTCTTAGTCTGGTTTTGATATCAGGGTAATAATAGCCTTGTAGAATAGGTTTGGACCTATTCTCTCCTCTATTTTTCAGAATAGTTTGAGTACGATTGCTACTACTATTCCTTTAAATGTTAGGTAGAATTCTGCAGTGAAGCCATTGGGTCTTGGGCTTTTCTTTGCTGGAATTCTTTTTATTCTGACATTGATCTTGTTGTTACTGGTCTGTTCAGGTTTTGGATTTCTTCATGACTCAAACTTCATAGGTTGTATGTATCTATTTCTTCTAGATTTTCCAATTTATTGGCATATAGTTGCTCGCAGTGGCCTCTAGTTAGCTTTTGAATTTCTGCAGTATTTGTTGTATCCATGCCCACCTAATTTTTCTATTTTTAGTAAAGACAGGGTTTTACTATGTTGGCCAGGCTGGTCTTGAACTCCTGACCTCAAGTGGTCTGCCCGTGTCAGCCTACCAAAGTGCTGGATTTACAGATGTGAGCCATTATGCCCAGCCTCTAGTTTTTTTTTAAAATGCACCATTGGGTTATTTGAAGTTTTTCCACTTTTTTGATGTAGATGCTTATAACTATAAACTTGCCTCTTTCTACTGCTTTCACTCTATCCAATAGGTTTTGGTGTGTTGTTTCTATTAGCATTTGTTTTGAGAAAATTTTCAATTTCCTTATTTCTTCATGGACCTACTGCTCATTTAGGAGCCTATCGTTTAATTTCCTTGTGTTTATACATATTCCACACTTTCTCTTGTTAATGATTTCTAGTTTGTTTCATTGTACTCCGTGAAGATACTTGATATAATTTTAATTAAAAAAATTTTTTAAGACTTGTTTTCTGGGCTAACGTATGGTTTATCCTTGAGAATGATCTATGTGCTGATTAGAAGACTGTGTTTTGGGCAGCCATTGGATGAAACGTTCTGTAAATATCTGTTAGGTCTGTTTGTTTTATAGTGCAGATTAAGTCTGATATTTCTTTGTTGATTTTTTGCCTGGATGATCTGTCCAGTGCTGAAAATGGGGTGTTGAAGCCTCCAGCTATTATTGTATTGGGGTCTTTCTCTCTCTTTAATATTTGCTTTATATATATGGGTGCTTAAGTGTTGGACGCATATATATATTTACAACTGTTAACATTCTTTTGCTGAATTTACCCCTTGATCATTATTTAATGACCTACTTTGTCTCTTATAGTTTTTGACTTGAAATTTATTTTGTCTGATATAAGCATAGCTACTCCTTCCCTTTTTTGGTTTTCATTTGCATGGAATATCTTTTTCCATCCCCTTATTTTCTGTTTATGTGTCTTTATAGGGGAAGTATATTTCTTGTAGGCAGTAGATCATTGGATTTTGTTTTTTTAATCCATTCAGCCACTCTGTCTTTTGATTGAAGAGTTTAGTCCATTTACATTGTGTTGTTATTGATAAATAATGACTTACTCCTGCCATTTTATTTGTTTTCTGGTTGTTTTGTGGTCTTTTCTTCTTTTCTTCCTTCCTGTTTTCCTATTGGTGATTTTCTCTTGTGGTATGTTTTAATTTCTTTCTTTTTATTTTTTGTGTATCCATTGTATGTTTTTTGATTTGACGTTACCATGAGACTTGCAAATAATATAACCCATTATTGTAAACTGATGACAGTTTAACACACTGCATTAAAAAACGAGCAAAAACCAAAAAGTTGTTATTTTTAATTGGTTCATCATTTACAGACTAAACTACATAAGATATGAGTACTTTACACACTACAATACAGTGTTATAATATTGTTTATCTGTATACTTAGTATTACCAGTAAGTTTTGTAGTCTTAGATGATTTCTTCTTCTTAATTAACATCCTTTTCTGGGCCGGGCATGGTGGCTTACGTTCGTAATCCTAGCAATTTGGGAGTCTAAGGTGGGTGGATCACCTGAGATCAGGAGTTCAAGACCAGCCTGGCCAACATGGTGAAACCCCATCTTAAAAAAACAAAAAACAAACAAACAAAAAACATCCTTTTCTTTGAAATTGAATAATTCCCTTTAACATTTCTTGTAGAACAGGTCTGGTGTTGTTGAAATCCCTCAGGTTTTATTTGTCTGGGAAGGTCTCTATTTCTCCTTCATGCTTGTAGAATATTTTTGCCAGATATCTATTCTAGGGTAAAAATACTTTTCCTTCAGTATTTCACTCTCTCTTGACCTGTAAGATTTCCACTGAAAAGCCTGTTGCCAGACATATTGGAACTCCATTGTATGTTATTTGTTTCTTTGCTCTTGCTGACTTTAGGATCCTTTATCTTTGATCTATAGGAGCTTGATTAGTAAATGTCTTCAAGTAGTCTTGTTTGGGTTAAATCTGTTTAGTATTCTATAACCTTCTTGTAGTTGAATATTGATGTCTTTCTCTAGGTTTGAGAAGTTCTCTGTTACACTCCCTTTGAATAATAAACTTTCTACCCCTCTCCCTCTCTCTGCTTCTGTTTAAGTCCAGTAACGCTTAGCTTTACCCTTTTGAAGCTATTTTCTAGATCCTGTAGCCTTGCTTCATTGTTTTTTATTTTTTTGTCTCTTGTCTCCTCTGACTGTATTTTCAAATAGCCTGTCTTCAGGATTACTAGTTCTTTCTTAGGCCTGATCAATTCTGCTGTTGAGACTCTGATGCATTCTTCATTATGTCAGTTGAATTTTTCAGCTTGCTGTAAATTTTTCAGAATTTCTGCTTGATGTAAAAGCTTGATGTAAAAAAGCTTATTTCAGTCTCCTTGTCAAATTTATGTAATAGGATTCTGAAATCCTTCTCTGTGTTATCTTGAATTTTGTTGAGTTTCCTTGAATAACTATTTTGAATTCTCTATCTGAAAGGTCACATATCTCTGTTTCCTCAGGATTGGTCCCTGGTCCCTTATTTAGTTTGTTTGGTTAGGTTATGTTTTCCTAGATGATCTTGATTCTTGTGGTTGTTCATCTGTGTCTGGGCATTGAATAGTTAGTAATTTATTGCAGCATTTGTAGTTTGGGCCTGTTTGTACCCATCCTTCTTGGGAAAGCTTTCCAAGTATTCAGAGGGACTTGGGTATTGTGATATAAGTTTTTGGTCACTGTATTAGGGAGCACCCCAAGCCCAGTAATACTGTGAGTCTTGCAGACTCGTGGAGGTACCAACTTGGTGGTTTTGGTTAAGATCCAGAAGAATTCCTAGGATTACCAGGCAGAGAGTCTTGTTCTCTTTTCTTATTTTCTCCCTGACAAATGGAGTCTCCCTGTGCTGAGCTGCTTGTATCTGGGAAAGGGGTGATACAGGCACCCTTGTGGCCACTGCCACTGGAACTGTGCTGGTTCAGACCTGAGTCTAGGACAGCACTGGATCTCACTCAAGGCCTGCTGCAACTACTGCCTGGTTACCACTTACGTTGGCTCAAGGCTCTAGGGCTCTACAGTCAGCAGGTAGTGAAGTCAGCCAGGCTTATTCCCTTCCTTTCAGGATAATTAGATCCCCCTGGTCCTCGGTGGATCTAGAGATGCTGTCCAGGAGCCAGGGCCTGGAGTCAGAAATCTCAGGAATCAACCTGTGCTGACTCCTGGTGCCCCCAAACTCGTACTCAAGCCGCTAGACAAAGTCCACTCTTTCCTCCCCTTTCCACAGCAGAAGAGCCTGTCCCCTTGGCCTCTACTGCCCCAGGCCCTCGGAGAGTACTGCCAGGCTATTGCCGAATTTCACTCAAAGCCCAAGGGGTTTTCAGTCAGCTTGTGAATACTACAAGACCTAGGACATATCCTTCAGGTCAGTGGGCTCCCCTTTGGCCCAGGGCAAGTCCAGAAATGCCGTGCAAGTGGCAAGACCTGGAATCAGGGACCCCAGGAGCCTGACTGGTGCTGTACCCTACTGTGACTGAGCTGGTACCCAAGGTGATTTTTAGTTCTTATGAAGGTGCTTTTTTGTGTAGATAGTTGTTAAATTTGATGTTCCTTCAGGGAGGTTAATAGGTGGAGGCTTCCACTGAGCCATCTTACTCCACCTCCAATCCTCACCTCCCCCAAAAAAATTTGTAATAGGAATAGCATAAAGGAGAGACATAAAGGAATGCAATTATGTGTGTGATGGAATTAAATTATCAGTTTAAAATAGATTATAAGATGTTTTATATAATTCCCATGGTAACCAGAAAGAAAATGCATGGGGGATACACAAAAGAAAATGAGAAAGGAATAAAACATTTCACTACAAAAAAATCAATCAAACAGAAAGGAAGGCAGCAAGAGAGGAAAAGAGGGTCAAAATTATTGCAAGACTTAGAGAACACAATTTAAAAAGTGGCAATAGTAAGTCCTACCCTATCAGTAATAACTTTCCATGTAAATGGATTAAACTCCCCAACCAAAAGGCATGTGGTTGAATGAATTAAAAAAGATCTGATCACATGCCATCTGCAAGATACTCACTTTAGATATAAGGACACACATAAGCTGAAAATATGGAAAAAGATTTCATGCAAGAGATATTCCATGTTTTCTACTAAAAGGGAGTAGGTATGGCCTACTTACATCAGATAAGTCAAAGACTGTCACAAGATGCAAAGAAGGACATTATGTAATGATAAAAGGGCCACTCCACCAGGAAGTTATAATGATTATATCTGCATCTGACAGCACAGTGCTCAAATGTATGACACAAACATTTAGAGAATTGAAGGGAGACATAGACAGTGGCACAATATAAATAGTGGACTGTCTGACCTTATATGTAGAGAACTCTAAAGATCCCAAACACACAAAAAATGTTACAGCTAGTGAACAAATTCAGCAGAGTTGGAGGACACAATATCAACATGCAAAATTCAGCCGCATTTTTACACTAACAATGAACAATCCAAAAAGGGAATTAAGAAAACCATTAATAAAACACTTATAATGGCATCAAGAAAAAAGGATACTTAGAAATAATCTTAGGGAGGTGAAAGACTGAAAAAATATAAAACATTGCTGAAAGTTATTAAAGAAGACATAAATAGATACCCCCGTGTTCTTGGTTTAGAACGCTTTTATTGTTAAATTGTCTGTATTACTTATAGCAATCTACTGGTTCAATGCAAATCTCATTGGCATTTTTTTTTACTGAAGTAGAAAAAAACGTCTGAAGATTGTATAGAATCTCAAAGGACCTGAACAGCTAAAATGTTGAGAAAGAAAAAAAAAACTGGAAGCTTTACACTTTGACTTGAAAACATATTATACAAGTACAGTAATGAAAGCAGTATGACACTAGCATAAACATGAACATAAAGAACAATGGAACAGAATAGAGGGTTAGAAAGAAGCTCTCATATATATGGTTACATGATCTTAAACCGGGCTGCTTGGATTACACAATAGAGAAAAGATAGTCTCTTCAACAAATGATTTGTAGAAAACTGGACATTCACATGCAGAAAATGAAGTTGGATCTTTAACTTACATCTGTATAAAAATTAATTGAAAATGGATTAAAGACCTAAATTATAAAGAAATTATAAAAAATTATAAATTATACAATTATAAAAATTATAAATTATAAAAAATTATAAAGAAATTATAAAACTCCTAGAAGAAAACTGAGGGAGAAAAGGTTCAGGGCATTGGATTTGGCAATGATTTATTGGACATGACACCAAAACACAGGAAAAACCAAAAATAGACAAATTGGACCATATCAAAATTTAAGACTAAAATGTAGCAAAGGAAACAATAAAGTAAAAATGCAATGTTTGAATGGGATAAATATTTCTCAGCCATATCTCTAATATCCTGAATATGTAAAGAACTCCTGTGACGAAATAATGAAAAACCTGATTAAAATATGGGCAAAGGCCTTGAGTAGACAAGACAGTGGTGTAAAGAAGATACACAAATGATCCATAAGCGTATGAAAAGATGTTCAACCCTGCTAATCATCAGGGAAATACAAATCAAAACCATAATGAGATATCACCGCATAGCCATTAGTATGGCTACAATCAAAAAAGCAAAGTAACCAGTGTAGCTGAGGATGTGAGGAAATTGGAACATTTGTGAACCGTTGGCAAGATTGTAATAATGGTGTAGCTGCTGTCAAAAGCTTGTATAGAGATTTCTCAAAAAGTTAAAAATAGAATTATTATATCTTTCAGCCATCCCACTTCTGTGTACATATCCCAAAGAAATGAAAACAGGATCTCAAAGAGATTGGCACACCCATGTTCATTACAGCACCATTTATAATAATCAAGAGGAGAAGCAGCCTTCATGTCTGTGGATGGTTTAATAGATAAGGAAAATATAGTACATATGTTGAATGGAATATTCAGCCTTAGAAGTGAAGGAAATCTGATAATAAGCTAGTATATGGATGAACTTGATAATATGCTTTGTGAAATAAGTCCCTAATAAACAACTAAGGCATGGTTCTACTTACATGAGGTATTGAAAGTAGTCACGTAACTGAGCAGTTTGGCTTCAAACTGTTTTAAAACATTTTCTTTCCACTTTTCTCCCTAACCACAAGATAAAACTTTGAAACAAACTGTGTGTGTGTTTCCTTTCATCTTGAAATACAGCCTCTGAACGTGCTTTGACCTTCACTCCCTTTCTTTTCCTGACACCTCCTCTCCTCACTGCCTCTTCTGCATTCCAAACCCTCTCTAAAAATGGTGTTCCCTCCACAAATTGAAGAGTGGCATTTTTTTCACTCTCTTTTAATTACACCTTGTTATTATCTTGGCTTCTTTCTACAGGCAGTGAGCAGGCAAGCCTTTTGAGGGTTATGGCAAACAGACAAAGTAGAATGGTGGTCACTAGGGTCTGGAGGGTGGGGGAAAGGCAAATTGTTTAGTCTGTATAGAGTTTTACTGGATGAAAAAGTTTAAGAGATCTGTTGTACGACAGTTTGCATATAGTTAACACTACTGAACTCTATACTTAAAGGTAGTTAAGATGGTGAAGTTTGTTATGAGTATCCAGGCTACCCTTGCTTCTACTCAGCTGACTCTAAATTGGGGATTTCCCATGACCCTCCGTCATATCCAGTAGTTCACAGAACTCCAGAAAGCTCTTTATTCAGGATTGCTGGTCACTTAAAAAGATACAGCAGAGGAACAGCTCAACAGAAGAGACATAGCAAAGGGCAAGGCATGGGGAGGGCACAGAGTTTCCATCCCTCTGTGAACATGCATGCTCCCTGCACATGGATGGGTTCACCAACCTGGAAGCTCCAGAACTCTGTCATTTAGCTTTTTAAATGGGAGGTTTCATTACGTAGCCATGACTGATTAAATCTTTGGCGGTTGGTGATTGGACTCAATCTCCAGCCCTCCTCTTCTCCCTGGAGGTCAGAGGAGGAGGTGGGTATGGGGTGAAAGTTATAATCCTGAAATCATGGCGTTGGCGTTTCTGGTGACAGCCCTCATCCTGAAGCTCTCTAGCCTCCTGTCATTAATAATCTCATTAGTGTACAAAAGACAGTAAATTCCGATACTTTTAGGAACTCTGTGTCAGGAACCAAGGATAAAGACTAAACATTAAATTTTTTATATCATATTCCAGTATTTAATAATTTTATATGAATTTCAAATTAGACTTTCTGTTAAGATATTAATGTAATGACTTTTTAAGCTAAAAAAAAATGGTGGAATCTATTTAGTTTTTCTGGGTCCCCATGCCCACCACCACCATTTGCTCTAAGGCTTGGAAAGGAATTTCTTTTCCTGAGATCAGATTCTTTTAGTTCCTTTATGGCTTCATTTAAAACTCTTTAACTTGTTTCAAAGTTATTTTGCTATGAAAACAAGATCCTTTTCTCTCAAAATAGTTACTCAGCTTTCCCAGACCTTTGTTCTTTTTCTTTGTTTGTCTTGCTCCTCTTAATGTATGCTAAAATCTCTATATACAGGGGTTTGTTGGGTTTTCCATCTGTTTTCTTTGTTCTTTTATATACTTTTTTTTTTTTTTTGAGACGGAGTTTCGCTCTTGTTACCCAGGCTGGAGTGCAATGGCGAGAACTCGGCTCACCACAACCTCTGCCTCCTGGGTTCAGGCAGTTCTCCTGCCTCAGCCTCCTGAGTAGCTGGGATTACAGGCACGTGCCACCATGCCCAGCTAATTTTTTGTATTTTTAGTAGAGACGGGGTTTCACCATGTTGACCAGGATGGTCTCGATCTCTTGACCTCGTGATCCACCCGCCTCGGCCTCCCAAAGTGCTGGGATTACAGGCTTGAGCCACCGCGCCCGGCCCTCTTTTATATACTTTTATTACATTTCTACAGTTGTCTTAGTGAAGTTTTCTAATCAATTTAATAACTGGTAGCACAAGTTGCCTTTTATTAGACTTATAAATATGGGTACCCTTGCCTGTTTGCTTTTTGTGTGTGTGATTGAGCCAGTTATTGTTGTCATCTTCTCTTTTTCAATAGACTTTGTTTTATAACAGTTTAAAGTTCACAGCAAAATTGAAGGGGAGGCACAGAGTTCCTACATGCCCGCTTCCCCCACACATTCCCCACCTTCCCTACAAGCAACATTCCTCTCCAGAGTGGTGTCTTTGTTACAGTTGATGAACATACATTGATACATATCCAAAGTCCGTAGTTCACATTAGTGTTTATACTGGGTATTGTCTGTCCTGGTGGGTTTGGATGAGTGTAGTGGCATGTGTCCACCAGTATAGTATCAGGCTGAGTAGTTCCACTGCCCTAAAATTTAAAATTCCACTGTGCTCCACCTGTTCGTCCCTCCCTCCCCTGAACCCTTTGCAACCACTGACCTTTTTACTGTCTCCATAGTTTTGTGTTTTCCAGAATGTCAGTTGGTTGGAATTACACAGTGTGTAGTGCTTTCAGATTGCCTTTTCACTTAGTAGGATGTGTTTGTTGGCAGAAAAGTCCAAACTCTGTAAAATACTTGAATAGATTTATTCTGAGACAAAATGTAACAATTTTGCTGATAGCCTCAGATGATCTTGAGAACATGTGCCCAAAGTTGTTGGGCTGCAGCTTGATTTTCTACATTGTAGGGGAACAAAAGTTACAGGTAGAGGCATAAATCAATACATGTAAGGTATATATTGGTTTGGCCTGGAAGGCTGGACATCTTGAATCCACATGCTGTCAAGGGAAGCTATAGTTAGTTTGGAATTTAGTGTCTTCCTGTTAAAAAAGTCTGTTCTGTCAGTCTTAAAGTCTCTGTTTTAATGTTAATGCTGGTCAGTTTTGCCTGAAGGCCAAAGGGGGAAAAGTATAATGAGGCATGTCTGACTCCCTCCTTCCCATCAAGGCCTGAACCAGTTTTTCTGATTTCCCCCTTGGCCAAGAGCAGGGACCATTCAGTCATTTCGGAGGCTTAGAATGTTAATTAGTTTACACATTTAAGATTCCTTCATGTCTTTTCATGGCCTGATAGCACATTTCTTTTTAGCACTGAATAGTATTCTATCATCTGTATGTACTACTAGCTTATCCATTCACCTACTGAAGGACATCTTGGTTGCTTCCAAGTTTTAGCGATTATGAGTAAAGCTGCCATAAACATCCATATGTAAGTTTTTATGTGGACATAAGTTTTCAAGTCATTTGGTTTCAAGTCATTTGGATAAATACCAAGAAGCATGGTTGCTGGATTGCATGGTAAGAGTGTTTTCGTTTTATAAGAAACTGCCAAACTGTCTTCCAAAATGACTGCGCCATTTCCCACCAGCAGTGAATGAGAGTTTCTGCTGCTCCATGTCCTTGCCAGCATCTGGTGGTGGTGGTCTGGGTTTTGTCCATTCTGATAGGTGTGTGGCAGTGTCTTGTAGCTGTCTTAATTTGCATTTCCCTGATAACAAATGTTGTGGAGCATCTTTTCAGATGCTTATTAGCCATCTGGATGTCTTCTTTGGTGAAGTGTCTGTTAAAGTCTTTTGCTCATCTTTTTTTATAGGGTTGTTTTCTTATTGTTGAGTTTTAAGAGTTCCTTGTATATTTTGGACAACAATCCTTTATCAGATGTGTCTTTTCCAAATACTTTCTCCCAGTCTATGGCTTTTCCTGTCATTCTCTTGAATGTTTTATTTGTATTCCATATTCCTGAGGGACATATCCCAATAGTGACAGTAGCTCACTCTGTCTGGGGAGTTTTTATGAAAAGGGAACAGGTTTAGATGTGAACCTCCTGAGACCTGTATGCATGCTACCACATTTAGGAACCACTCTACCAGACAAGTGCAGTAATTTGAGTATAAATTTTATATTTTTTAATGTTCAGTTATACCATTCAGGCATTCAGGTATGATTTTTCTCTTTATTCAAATCTTATTTTTAATGTAATTTAGTAAGGAAACTTGTAACTTATTCTTTTGGACAATTTTAAATGTTCTTGTGAATGGTATTTCTTTTTCTATTGTCTATCTGTAATAAAGTTATTTATTTGTATGTCTTTTATATCCAGCCATGTTTTTAATTAGGTCTAATTGTTCTTTGATGCTCTCCCATTTTCTAGTTATGTAGTCATTGTCTAAAAGTAATTTTCTAATCTATAATTAAAGATGTATATTTAGCACATACTTATTTAATTATATAATGATAAAAATTATATTTTCCTTTCCAGTAACTGTAACTTTTATTTTTGTCTTATGCATTGTCTTGATTAGAACTTAACAGTTATTAGTCAGTGAATAGTAATGTTAGAGGCTGCCCAATCGTCTTCCTGACTTCAGTGGGTTGTACCAACTAGAATGTCATTTAGTTTGATAGTACAGGTTCAGCATCTCTAATTTAAAAATCTGAAATGCTCCAAAATTCAAAACTGTTTGAATGCTGACATGCTTAACAAAACTCATTGGAGCATGTTGGATTTTGGATTTTCAGATTAGGGATGCTCAACTGGTATAATGCAAATATTTCAAAATCCAAAAACATCTGAAATAAATAGTTCTGCTTGTAAGCATTTCAGATAAGGGGCACTCAAACTATACTTTCAGTGTGCTAATATAGACAATATTTACATGCATAATATATATAGTCATAGTTTTAATCAGAGAGATTTCCTAATTTTACTTTTTTTCTGTCTGAATGATTGATCAGTGAGCATTTACAAGTCATAGAAAATATAGTGCAGAAAAGACACTGACAATGAGGGGAAGATAGCCTTTCAGTGAGCGTGTACTTGAATCCCTGGCTGTGCACAGAACAGATGTCAGTGCTGTCTTCTGTTGAGTGAACTTCAGGCCAAGGAGGCTCTTTGTGATTCCCACAAGGTTGCAGAGCTGGTGAGCGGGGTCCTGAAACCTGACAAGTGTATCCAGTGTTTATGGAATATTTAATCATACATAGCAGCTGAATTAGAATGAATTCTGAATTCTATGACTTTTCCTGATATCTTTTGCAGATAAATACCATCATGATCCAATTCCTTCATTTACAAAGTGAGAATCTTAATTTTAAAGCAGCCATCCCCCTAAAAGAAAACTCTCCTGTCTGCTGTCGCCATTCCTTGGAGGGCCAGGGTGGGATGAGACTGAAAGGTGGTAAACTGGCACACTCAACATGTGTTCCCACTGCTGCCCAGGTGGGTCTTCCCCTGTAGAGCTGGAATGCAAAAAAATGGACACTTCCCTATGTCCCAGGGAAAGGCTACATCCCCACTCAGGCACTGAGGTTACTGGGAGTGGAGGGAGGGCTCCAGGCTCCTTGGCTTATGTGGGTCTGGCAGTCACAGGGTGGCTTTGTGGCCACACGGTTCCTCGTGTTTCCACACACAGAGCTAAGGTCGTGTGTTTCTGAGGCCAACAGACTTGGCAGTGGTGTCCTAGTCCCTGCATTGAGGCAGCTGTGGATCTAGTGTCTGCATTCAGTGTCCTGTCCCCAGTTTTGTGGTTGTGTATGTGGCAGTTACCCAGGTGGGAGGCAGGTGTGAAGATCCAATTTCATTTTCTTGCATGTGGCTTTCCAGTTGTCACACAGCCATTTGTTGAAAAGATTATTCTTTCCCCATTGAATTATCTTGGCACTCTCCTTGAAAATCAATTGACCTTATATGTATAGGTTTAGTTCTAAACTCTTCTTTCCCATTGATCTGCCACTGATCAGTGCCACTGATTCCATTGATGTTCAGTACCACACTATCTTGATTATTGTTGCTTTGTGGTAAGTTTGAAATGGCAAGTATGAGTTTTATTACTTTGATCTTCTTTTTCAAGATTATTTTGGTTTGAATCCCTTGTTATTTTGACTATTTGAATCAGCTTATGAATTTTTACAAAGAAGTCGTCTGGTATTCTGATAGGGGTTTTGTTGAATGTGTAGACCAGTTTGGGGAGTATTGCCATCTTAATAATGTTATGTCTTCTGATTCCTGAAAATGGAATAATTTTCCACTTATTCAGGTTGTTTAAACATTTATTCTAATAATTTTTGTGGAATAAATATTGAACTTTTTAAAAGCATATTCCTAAGTATTTTATTATTTTGATGTGGTTATAAGTGGAATTGCTTTCTTAATTTCACTTTTGGATTGTTCCTTGCAAGTGTGTAAGAACACAGCCTATTGTCATGTGTTTATCATGTGTCCTGTAACTTTGTTAAACTCTTTTATTAGTTCTAACGTAGGTTTTCAATGGATTTCTTAATATTTTTTATGCAGACAATCATGTTATCAGCAAATAGAGATAGTTTCACTTTCTTTCCTTTCTGTATGTATTTACTTTTCTTGTCTAATTGCTGTGGCTGAAATCGGCACAATGTTGAATAGAAGAGGCAAGAATGGGCATCCTTGTGTCTTGTTCCTGATCTTGGGAGGCAAGCTTTCAGTTTTTCACCATTTAGTATGTTGTGTTAGCTGTGAGACTTTCATAGACACCCATTACTAGGTTGAAGAAATTCCCTTCTTTGTCTACTTTGTTGAATGTCTTTTTTAACATGAAAGATTATTGGATTTTGCCAAATGCTTTTTCTGCATATATTGAGATGTTTTTATAATTTTTGTTTTTTATTTGTTTGTTATATTAATTGATTTTCAGATGTTGAGCCAACCTTTCTTTCCTGAGGTATATCCCACTTGATTATGGTACACAATTCTTTTCATTTTAAAATGTTTTTTGGATTCAGTTTGCTGGAATTTTGGTGAAGAAGTTTTTTGATCCATATTCATAAGAGATACTAATCTATAATTTCCTTTTTTTGTGGTGTCTTTGTCTAGTTTTGTATCAGCATAATAGTGTCCTCACAAAATGAGTTAGAAAACGTTCCTTGCTCTTCTATTTTTTTTGAAAGAGTGTGAAGAATTGGTATTAATTCTTTAAATAGTTGGTAGGATTTAGTGGTAAACATATCTGGGCCTGATATTTTATTTTTTTGGTAGCCTTTTGATTACTAAATCTATTTCTCCACCTTTTTTATTATTATTATTTTTTTGAGATAGAATCTTGCTCAGGCTGGAGTGCAGTGGCACAATCTTGGCTCACTGCAACCTCCACTTCCCAAGGTTAAGTGATTCTCCCACCTCAGCCTCCTGAGTAGCTGGGATTACAGGCATGTGCCGCCATGACCAGTTAATTTTTGTATTTTTGGTAGAGACGGGATTTTGCCATGTTGGCCAGGCTAGTCTCAAATTCCTGGCCTCAGGTGATCTGCTTACCTTGGCCTCCCAAAATGCTGAGATTACAGGTGTGAGTCACTGTGCCTGGCTTATCCACTTGTTATGGATCTATTCAGACTTTCTATTTCTTCTTGAGTCAGTTTTGGTAGTTTTTGTCTTTGTAGGAATCTGTCTGTTTCTTCTAAGTTACCTATTTTTTTTGATGTACAGTTGTTCATAATGTTTCTTTATATTCCTGATTTATGTAAGGCCAATAGTAATGTCTCCTCTTTCATTTCTGATTCCTGTAATTTAAGCCTTCTTTTTTCTTTGTCAGTTGAACTAAAGATTTATCAATTTTACTGATTTTTGAAAGAACCAAATTTTGGTTTTGTTTCTCTTCCATTTTTCTCCATTGGTTAAGTTCTGCTTTAATCTTTGTGATTTCCTACCTTTTGCTTCCTTTAGGTTAATCTGCTCTTTTTCTACTGACTAAAGATGGAAGTTTAAGTTACTGATTTTAAATCTTTTTTCTTTCTGTCTATAGATAATTACAACTATAAATTTCCCCCTAAGCATTGCTTTAATTGTATCCCATGTTTTTTGGTAAGCTGTGTCTTCACTTAAATTGTTTACAAGCTTATTTTCTGATTTCTTCTGAGACCCATTGGTAATTTATGAGTGAGTTTACAAATTTTCACATATTTGTGAGCTTTTCCTGCTTTTGATTTTAATTTCATTCTAGTATGGTCAAAGAATGGACTTTGAATAATTTTATCCTATTAAATATATCCAGGTTTATCACCTAGCATATGATCTATCCTGAAGACTGTTCTCTTTGCACTTGAGAAAAATGTACATTCTGTTGTTGGAGTGTTCTATAAATATCTGTTAGGTCTTAGTTTGTAGTGTTTTTCCACATCTTCTATTATTAATCTTCTATCCATTATTGAAAGTGGCATACCGAAATCTCTGTGAATATTGGATTTTTCTAGTTTTCCCTTTATGTCTGTCCATTTTTGTTTCTTGTATTTCGTTGCTCTGTTACTATGTACATATAAGTCTTTAATTGTTATATCTTCCTGTGGGCTGATGCCTTTATTATAATGAAACTCATTATCTTTAGCAACATTAAAAAATTTTTTTAAACTGTGTTTTATCTGTTTACATAGTCACTTTAGCTTTGTTGTGGTTGCTGTTTGCATATCTCCATTTCCTTCCTTTCACTTTCAATCTGCTTTTATCTTTGATTCTAAAGTGTGTCTCCCATAGGCAGCATTTAGTTGGGTTGTTTTAAAAATCCTATGTGACAATATCTGCCTTTGATCGAAGTTTTAATCCATTCACATTTAGTATTATTAGTAGGATTGAGTTTACATCTGCCATTTCCCTTTTTGTTTTCATATGTCATATGCCCCCACTTTGTTCCTTTACCGTTTTCTTTGTGTTGTGTATGTTTTTAAATATAACATTTTCATTTCTTATTACCTTACCATCTATAGCCATTTTCTCTGCCTGATACAGCTTTGCTTCTATCCACATCTTTTGTGGTGTTATTTGCTTCTACCCACATCTTCTGTGGTGTTATTGTATATGTAATGTTATTACATATACGTTACATTTCTGTGTAGTACAGAATATGCCTATTCTTGTATGCAATTGCTTTATAAATGAATTTTGAGAAGAAATAAAAATGCATCCAAACTGTATTTTATAATTACATAATTACCATTACTGGTACCCTTTGTTTTCTCATGTGGATATGAGTTGCTGTATGGAGTTCCTCATTTTCAGTCAGAAGTTGTTCCTTTAGTGTTTCTTGTAATATGGGTTTACTAGCAAGAAGTTCAGATTTATTCATCGAGGAAAGTCTGCACATTACCTTCACTTTTGAAAGATGCCTTTGCTGGGTATAGGATTCTTGGTTGATAATTTTTTTTTTTTTTTCATTGAGTGCTTTGATTGTGTTATTCCACTGCCTTCCAGTCTTCATTGTTTTGACTAAGAGTGAGCTGCTAATCTTATTGGGGCTTCCTTTATAAGTTATTGGTCATTTTTCTATTGTAGTTTTCAAGTTTATTTCCTTGTCTTTGTGTGGCATAATAAAGATTACATCTGGTCTTTGTCACTGGTTCCTGGCAGAGAGGTTTAAAAGCCCTTGGGATTTCCTGAGTGAGAAGAGTGTCATCTTATGCTAATGAAGTGACTTGAGGTGGGCCTCTAGATAGCTTCAAGATAGGTGTGTTGTCTTATGCTGATGAAATGACTTGAGGTGGGCCTCTAGATAGCTTCAGGGTGGGGGCTGGTTATCAGAAAGACAAACATGTGATTAGAGTGTTGGGATTTTTCAGCTGCCAGACCTCTGGGGTTAAGAGGGGAACTGGAGACTGAGTGTAGTCATGTGGCCAATTATTTAATCAATTATGCTTACCTAATTAAACCCCAGTAACAACTCTGGATGCTGAAGCTTACTGGAGCTCCCTGGTTGGCCAACACACTGGCATGCTGGGTGACTGACACACCCTGATTCCCTGGGGAGTGGGCACAGCTCTGTGCTTCCTCCTGGAGGTCACTTCACATGTGTCTAAATTTGGTTGCTTGCTCTGTCACCCAGGCTGGAGATCAGTGGCACAATCTTGGCTCACTGCAACCTCCACGTTCCAGGTTTGCCCTTAGCAGTTCTCACCTTGACTTTTCCCTTTAGCTTAGTGATTTTGGAGACCCAAGATTTATTTTCCTTTCACAGAACTTATGTTCAAAGGGAAACAGAGCATAAAAGTTTGGAAAATTTGCAGCCTGACAATGTAATAGAAAAGGAAACCCATTTTCTGGGAAGAAATTCAAACCAGCTGCAGAAATACGCACAAGTTACAAGGAGCCAAATGTCCATCACCAAGACAATAGGGAAGATATCTCCAGGGCATGTCAGAGACCTTTGTGGCAGCCCCTCCCATTCACAGGCCTGGAGGCCAGTAGGAAAAAATGGGCCAGATGAGCCAGGTCCAGGGTCCCCCTGTTGTGTGTAGCCTGGTACTTGGTGCCATGTCTCCCAGCCACTCCAGCCATAGGGAAAAGGGGCCAACATATAGCTCAGGCCATTGCTTCAGAGTATGCAAGCCCCAATCCTTGGCAGCTTCCATGTGGTTTTGGTCCTGTGAGTGCACAGAAGTCAAGAATTGAGGTTTGGGAACACTGGATAGATTTCAAAGGATTTATGGAAACAGCTGGATGTCCAGGAGGAAGTTTGCTGCAGGAGCAGAGCCCTCATGGACAACCTCTGCTCAGGCAGTATGGAAGGAAAATGTGGGGTTGGAGCCCCCACACAGAGTCCCCACTGGGGCATTGTCTAGTGTAACTGAAAAAAAGGGCCACCAGCCTCAGATCCCAGAATGGTAGATCCACTGGCAGCTTGCACCATGCACCTGGAATTGCAGGCACTCAGTACCAGCCATGAAAGCAGCTGGGGTGGCAGGGGGTGGCATACCCTGCAAAGCCACAGGGCTGGCGTTTCCCAAGGTGGTAGGAGCCCACCTCTTGCATCAGCATGAGCTGCATGTGAACATGGAGTCAAAGGAAATTATTTTGGAGCTTTAAGATTTAATGAGTGCCTCACTGGATTTTGGACTTGCATGGGGCCTGTGGCCTTTTTGTTCTGGCCATTTTCTCCCATTTGAAGCAGAAACAATCACCCAGTGTCTGTATTCCCATTGTATCTAGGAAGTAACTAGCTTGCTTTTGATTTTACAGGCTCATGGGCAAAAGGGACTTGCCTTGTCTCAGATGAGACTTTGAATTTGGACTCTTGAGTTAATACTGAAATGAATTAAGACTTTGGGGAACTATTGAGAAGGCATAATTGTGTCTTGAAATGTGAAAAAAAAATGAGATTTGGCAGGGGCTGGAGGTGGAATGATATGGTTTGGCTCCATGTTCTCACTCAAATCTCATCTTGAATTGCAATTCCCATAATCCCCATGTGTCAAGGGCAGGACCTGGTGGGAGGTGATTGGATCATGGGGATGGTTTCCTGTATGCTATTCTTGTGATAGTGAGTTCTCATGATAAGTGATTGAATATTTGTAACAAGGAGGGCTATAGCAGGCTGTTTTAGGTCTGTGAATCCATTTGCAAGTAGGCGGTATTGATAGGTTCTGGCTTTAGATTACATAAGTAATTCTAAATGTGTGAATTAATGTTTGTTTTTATCAGGCATACAAAATTATGTGAAGGTTATGTGTATTGTTTTTGTAAATCGAATATGAAGTCATCTTGTATGAAAGATTTTCATTTCATCAAAATACCTTGTTAAAAATGGTATGGAAAGTAAAAGTTCCCCTTTCCCTATTCTCCAAACCCTCCTCCATATAAGTAATAATCATTAATATATACCCAGCCATTTAGTTTTCAAATATGTATCTTAAAAAGGACATAGGTGAAAGTTTTTCAGAATGAGAAATGATTAATGCCCCTCATGAGCTCAGAATGAATTTGTAAGTCTGGGTTCCGAAAATGCGAATGAGTGGAGAACACACATTCATTTGTCTCGATGACTGTCTTGAGTGCCAGTTTCTGGTGTGTTCGAACTTAACTGGCATCAAGATCTTCAGACTGACTGTTCTGAAATAAGTGGCAAAGAAGTCTACTGACCCAAACTGTAACCTGGTGATCCTTACAGGAATTGCCAGTTTATGAAACAGGGATGGAGTGGTGACATCTTATTCCCAAAACCGTAGATGTTGAACACAAGGGGTTTTAATGTTTGGACTGTCTGTGTGCGAATCAGGGTTTGTAGCAGAGCCCAGAGTCTGTCTCTTTCAGCATTCTGCAAACTGGATGTTTATTTCATCCCTCCTAAGGGGAAGGGGGCTCAATTCTCACTTCACTTGGTGAATGGGTTTATTAGGGGCCCCTGGACTGCTCTAGGCCCTCCCCATGTCTCCCCCAGCTGACTTCAGGACTCTTGAAATAAATAACTTATTGCTGCATTCCCAGGTTAAAACTCAAGGAAAAAGAAAACACTACCCAAAACATGCTGTCTGGAGCATATCAAAGGAAACACAAGACCTGTTGCTGCAGAACCCAGGGCAGGCTTGGGTGGATTGGGTTCTGGTGCGTGGCTAAGGATTCCATGTTGCTGTGTGCTGACATGGGCTTGGGTTCCGGCGTGGCTCTGGATTCCGTGTTGCTGTGTGCTGAAGTGGGCTTCGGTTCCAGTGTGTGAATTTGAGTTTTATGTTGGTGTGTGTTGAGGTGGGTGTGGGTTCTGGTGCGTGGCTCTGGATTCTGTGTTGGTGTGTGTTGAGGTGGGTGTGGGTTCTGGTGCATGGCTCTGGATTCCATGTTGGTGTATGTTGAGGTGGGCATGGGTTCTGGTGCGTGGCTCTGGATTCTGTGTTGGTGTGTGTTGAGGTGGGTGTGGGTTCTGGTGTGTGGCTCTGAATTCCATGTTGGTGTATGTTGAGGTGGGCGTGGGTTCTGGTACATGGCTCTGGATTCTGTGTTGGTGTGTGTTGAGGTGGGCGTGGGTTCTGGTGTGTGGCTCTGAATTCCATGTTGGTGTTGAGGTGGGTGTGGGTTCTGGTGCATGGCTCTGGGTTCTGTGTTGGTGTGTGTTGAAGTGGGCATGGATTCCGGTGTGTGGCTCTGAATTCCATGTTGGTGTTGAGGTGGGCGTGGGTTCTGGTATGTAGCTCTGGATTTCATGTTGGTGTTGAGGTGGACGTGGGTTCTTGTGCGTGGCTCTGAATTCCATGTTGGTGTTGAGGTGGGCGTGGGTTCTGGTGCGTGGCTCTGGATTCTGTGTTGGTGTTGAGGTGGGTGTGGATTCTGGTGTGTGGCTTTGAATTCCGTGTTGGTGTTGAGGTAGGTGTGGGTTCTGGTGCATTGCTCTGGATTCTGTGTTGGTGTGTATTGAAGTGGGCATGGGTTCTGGTATGTGGCTCTGGATTCTGTGTTGGTATTGAGGTGGGCGTGGGTTCTGGTGTGTTGCTCTGGATTCTATGTTGGTGTGTGTTGAAGTGGGTGTGGGCTCTGGTACGTGGCTCTGGATTCTGTGTTGGTGTTGAGGTGGGTGTGGGTTCTGGTGTGTGGCTCTGAATTCCATGTTGGTGTTAAGGTGGGCATGGGTTCTGGTGTGTGGCTCTGAATTCCATGTTGGTGTTGAGGTGGGCGTGGGTCCTGGTGCGTGGCTCTGGATTCTGTGTTGGTGTTGAGGTGGGCGTGGATTCTGGTGTGTTGCTCTGGATTCTGTGTTGGTGTGTGTTGAAGTGGGTGTGGGCTCTGGTATGTGGCTCTGGATTCTGTGTTGGTGTTGAGGTGGGTGTGGGTTCTGGTGTGTGGCTCTGAATTCCATGTTGGTGTTAAGGTGGGCGTGGGTTCTGGTATGTGGCTCTGGATTCCATGTTGGTGTTGAGGTGGGCGTGGGTTCTGGTGCGTGGCTCTGGATTCTGTGTTGGTGTTGAGGTGGGCGTGGATTCTGGTGCGTGGCCCTGAATTCGGTGTTGGTGTCGAGGTGGGTGTGGGTTCTGGTGCATGGCTATGGATTCTGTGTTGGTGTTGAGGTGGTTGTGGATTCTGGTGTGTGGCTCTGAATTCCATGTTGGTGTTGAGGTGGGTGTGGGTTCTGGTGCATTGCTCTGAATTCTGTGTTGGTGTGTGCTGAGGTGGGTGTGGGTTCTGGTGCGTGGCTCCAGGTTCCGTGTTGGTGTGTGCTGAGGTGGGCATGGATTTTAGTGTGTGATTTTGGGTTCCATGTTGGTGTTTGCTGATTGATGTGGGCATGGTTCCTTTTGCATGGCTCTAGATTCTGTGTTGGGATATGCTGAGGTGGGCGTGGGTTCTGGTGCATGGCTCTGGATTCTGTGTTGGTGTGTTGAGGTGCGCGTGGGTTCTGGTGCATGGTTCCTGATTCTTTGTTGTTGTGTGCTGAGGTGGGGGTGGGTTTTGGTGCGTGGCTCTGGATTCTGTGTTGGTGTGTTGAGGTGGGCGTGGGTTCTGGTGCATGGTTCTTGATTCTTCGTTGTTGTGTGCTGAGGTGGGGGTGGGTTCTGGTGCGTGGCTCTGAATTCTGTGTTGGTGTGTGCTAAAGTGAGCATCAGTTCTAGTGTGTGGTCTGGGCTTAGGGACCCCAGAAGTGCTCCTGAAACCTGCTGCTCCTCCCAGCTGCACGTGGCCATTATCTGCCATGTAGTAGACGAGTGGTAGTTTTGCAGCACTTGTAATGCTTACACCTCATTCCTGTCTATTAGTGCACCTTCTGGGACTTCAGCCTCTTCTAATTGCTCACTTGGCAGTGGAGAGGAATTCCCTTGTGTGTTCTCCATGGAGGCGCATTTTAGAGCAGGGGCCCCAGAGGCTGGTGGTGGGATGGAGCCTTATCTCCAGGGTCATCTGATGGGATGTGCAGCAGCCAACCAGGTGCTACAGGGAAACTGGTGTGGTTGGTGGAGAACACACAACTGAAAGTGGGTTCTACTGCCAGCCCAGTGTGGTGTCCAAGGGGTGGAATTCCTGAAAAATTCTATGCAGACATGGGAAATGAAGGGAAGCTTGTCAGGAAGAAGCCTGGCATCTTCAGTGTGGTGCGGGTGGTGATTGGCCGTGAGTGGAAGTGCCTAGCAGGTGGCCAGATGCTTGAGTGTGAGATTTGTGGGGCTCAGACTCTGGGTGGGCCCTGAGACTTCCTCATCCCGAGGGTGAGTGAAGTCAGAAGGGAGAGGGAGCAGTTCCCTCTGCACATTGCTGCACTACCTAGAGGATTAGGGCATTTCTGTATCCCACAGTAAGAACAAAATGGAAAAGAGAGATTCGAAGGCAAAGAAGTGGGAAGAAGTTTGAGCTACTGGACTAGCAGATACCCGTGAAAGCAGCAGGGGTGTCAGCATGCAGAGGTGAGCTGTGTGCAAGCCACGTGCACTGACTCTCCGGACAGTGTATGTGGTGTGCATTGGGGCTTCTGAAGATTACATTTTAAGACACTTCTTTGTGTAGTGATTTTATTTGCTAGTGTTATGATTTGCCTTTAGATCTGAGGCCTAAATTCAGATTTCTTACCTGCCTTCAACACTTCTTTTAATCGCAAGTTAGTTCTATAGGAGATGAAAGAGTTAGGTGTTGGTGATCCAGTAGTCTTAGGACCTCCAGCTGTATCCCTTTTACAAACATAAAATTCTTTAAAATAAAAAAATTGTTTAGAAAATGAATACAAGTCTATATTAAAAGTTTCAAATATTAAAATTAATAAGGAAAATAATGAAGTGTGTGAAAGCCATATTTTAGGATCAGATCTCGTGAGAACTCAGTGTCATGAGAACAGCAGGAGGGAAATCTGCCCCGTGATCCAGTCACCTCCTATCTGGTCCCTCCCCTGACACATGGATTACAGTTTGACATGAGACTTGTGGGGGACACAGAGCCACACCGTATCACACTTTTAGGACATGCAGGTGATATGTGGAGCAAATAGCATCTTGGGGTGGTGATGACAGATGAAGACAAGAGGTGGGGAGTCCATGGACAGGTGAGGCATAGGCTTGTGCCTAATGGTGTTGGGACAGGGCAGGCCTGGAAATGGTGAACACAGACATTAGCTCAAGCCCCGCTTTGCTTCCTGGCCATTTGCATGAGCCAAGTTCCCCAAGATCATGAAGCTTCACTGTGTCTGTCCCATGGAACGTTGCTCAGAGTGAAGGACGTGGTGGATGGGGATTGCGTCGCACGGTGCTGGGTACATAGTGACTGCACATGGTCCTTCCTCCAGAGTCAACATGGGTCAGCCTGTAGAACTGTGTTCTTCATTGAGACATCTTGATAGGATCCTGCCTCAGGCCCGGTCATGTCATGGCCCTGAGCATCAAACATAATCCTTTACCTGATGTGCATACAAGTGTGCCAAAGCTGTCAGCATGACATGGGCTGTGTGGTAGGCTTGTGTGTAGCGTGTGATGTGGAAAGCTGATACCTGGTACCCAGTGATTTTTGCTGTGATGATTTCTTTGGCATGGGTACTGCCATCATGCTCCCATCCTAGTACCCACTTCATAAACACTCACACCTCTCCAGTCACTGCTGTTGGAGGGCCTGTCTCCCGGTCTGTAGGTATGGACCTCTGCCCAGACGGGAGTAGAGACTCTGGCCTATGGGAAGTGAAAGCAGGACTCTTTGGTCCCTGGTGAGTTTTCAGGGATATCTTGGCACCTTACCCCTTCCTGAGGCTGTATTATGCCCTGGAGACCCCAGGCACTGCACGCAGCAATCACTGGGCTACCTCAGTGGTTGGCTGAATTGGATTCATTATCCTTGTTTTGTATCAGTGTCCTCTCAAAGCCTCAGTTCAGCTTTCAGGATTGCATTTTTTTTCTATCATATTTTTAACAACTCAAAGTATTCTAATGCTAGCTCCACTCCATGAGAGACCCTTCCCAGACCTAGCAATGTGATGATGAATCCTGGGGAATGTTAATCAGTGAATGCGAAGGGCCCTCAACACTGGCTAGATTTTCAGGAGGTATTTTTCTCCATTCTTTCTTCTTAGTAATAGATTTCATTGCATCCACGATGCTATTAATTATATCTTGATTTCAGAAATGAAAAAAATTGTACAAAATCATTTGTTTACAGTCAACAAAACTATTTCTTCTCAGAAATCTACACTTGTAGAGGTTAGGGCAAGGATCACTACCTCCATGGAGATGCTGACGCTTAAAGGTAGTGGCAGAGTTGTTCCAGGGGACCTTGGAGAAGCCCCCTTTGTAGGGGACTTCTGATAACAATAACCTTCTCGAAAGTCAATCTCCTATGTGCTTTTTGTTGTTGTTGTTGTTGTTGTTGCTGTTGTTTTTTTGAGACTGGGTCTTGCTCCACCAGGCTGGACTGGTGGTGAGATCACAGTTCTCTGCAGGCTTGACCTCCCGGGGCTCAAGTGATCCTCCACCTCAGCTTTCTAAGTATCTGGGACTACAGGTTTGCACCACCAAAATGGCTAAGTTTTTGTATTTTTTGTAGAAACGAGGGTCTCACTTAGTTGCCAAGGCTGGTCTTGAACTCCTGGGCTCAAGTAATCCTCCTGCCTTGGCCTCCTAAAGTGCTGGGATTACAGGTATGAGCCACCATGCCCAACCCAACCTCCCAAGTTTTAAGGAGACCTAATTTTTACTTGTAAGGGAAGCTTCTTCTGATTTTAAGCATCATTTTCATACACTATTTTAGGCAAAATATGATTATTGATTAGTCTATTACTAAATATAGATTACTCGGCATCACTGATAAGCTGTTAAGCTGTTATGACCGTAATACCGAAGCAGCTGAGGTGACCAGTAGCTAATGGGATAAAACTATGTGCACGCAAGTATAGAAAGCTAAAACGTAGGCTCTGCCAATTCTTTTTTCTACATTTCAACTCCATGGTTATTGGAGTCGAAAACAGTTCTACTGATTGATGGCGTCAGATCTGACATTTTTCTTAACCTTTTATTAGGTTCAGGGAGCAAGTTTCCGAGGTTGGAAAGAAGTAACTTCACTGTTTAATAAAGATGATGAGCAGCATCTCCTGGAAAGATGTAAATCTCCCAAGTCCAAAGGGTAAGTCATAACCGAAAATGACCATTTCAGGAGAGGGAGGAAGTCATTGAGGAGGTGGAAATGAAGATTTGATGGCATAAATACAGTGTAACTGGATGTGCTATGGGGCTTGACGAGTCTGTTTCCCTCACCCCTCTCTCTTTCTGTCCCTGTTGAGTGGCAGCCAGTCATGGGGTTTCATGATGTGTGCTTCGGGGTTAACATCCCCCATGTGAATAAACAGAAATGAGTTGTGGTGTTCGATGGAAAAAAAAAAAAAACTACTTTGGATAAAAGGTCATGAGGATCTCTTGGCATTTTGAAAGGTTATAGAAAAGTGGAAAAGAACTTAGAATTATAAATTGAACTTATTAGCCTTAAAGCAGACTGTAGCCACAGTTAAGATTTTTAGTAGTTTCAGGGAAAGAAAAAACCAACACTTAAAAATGCAAAGGATTGACTGGTAAACTGTAAAAGATTTTAGAAAATTGTATAAATTTAAATTGACCTTGCTACTTTATCAATGTTTTAGAATTGTGAAAAGTGTAAAGTTGAAAATATAAGTTCAGTGACTACCCAGTGATGTTACCAATGGCATATTTACTCTGTGTTGTGGAAAGTTGTTTGATTAGAAGATGAATCCTGGCAAGTCTACAAGTACAGAGTTTGTTTTTGTTTGAGGATTGTGGGCCCCCTGGTCTGTTTCTCTGCACTTCGGTGCACTGAGGGCAGACACATTGGCCCTTCGTGCTGTGGTAGAGCTGTGACTTCACCTTCATCCTTCATCTGTAGAAGAATGAAGAGGATGGGGTAAACTGTTTCCCTGGTTGTCAGGTGACCTGCTAATACCTCAGCATCTTGAAGGAGAGGGCCTGGACACTGGTGTTGTTAAAAAGTTCCCAGGTGATGCTCACGGACAGTCAGGGTGAAGAGCCCTGGAGGATCTTTCTTCTGTAGCTGTCGCTCGCCACCTTTTCCTTTTTATAGTAGATGGTGTTCTGAATTCTTATTTTTGTTGAATAAATTACCTACTAAATGCTTGGCAGTAGCTTGGAATATTAATAATCCTATTGAAACCTATTTGGTAAATTGAATAGATTTCCCTCCTTGTTTCTTAATCTAGACCCTCGATTCTCATAGTTCTGATTTGCTCAAACTCTTGAGCACTACCTTCCTATTGCCTTGAGGATCTCTCTTGTGTGATAGTACTTCTTTCTTTCTTGTCAGAACTATTCTTTGCGTATGTATTGCCAAGTGGTATCCTAAAATATGGCTTTCACACTCTTCTTTAACAACATATAGTGACTAATTTTTCCATATTAATTTTAATATTTGAAACTTTTTATATATACTTGTATTCATTTTCTAAACATTTTTTTTTTTAATTTTAAAGAATTTTATGTTTGTAAAAGGGATACAGCTGGAGGTCCTAAGACTACTGGGTCACCAACACCTAACTCTTTCATCTCCTATAGAACTAACTTGCGATTAAAAGAAGAGTTGAAGGCAGAGAAGAAATCCGGATTTTGGGACAATTTGGTTTTAAAACAGAATATACAGTCTAAAAAACCAGATGAGATTGAAGGTTGGGAGCCTCCAAAACTTGCTCTTGAAGACATATCAGCTGACCCTGAGGACACCATGGGTGGCCACCCATCCTGGCCAGGCTGGGAGGATGACGCCAAAGGCTCAACCAAGTACACCAGCCTGGCCAGCTCTGCAAACAGCTCCAGGTGGAGCCTGCGCTCGGCAGGGAGGCTGGTGAGCATCCGGCGGCAGAGTAAAGGTCACCTGACGGACAGCCCGGAAGAGGCGGAGTGAGGGGGGCTGTGTGGCGAGGGTGGCCTTTTATTAGTATACCATTTAGTTGTTGAGTCTTTTCTGTGTTAAAAAGAGAGTCTACTTTTTGCCTATATTTCATATTTGGACCTCTGTTTCATTGTTTAATGAACTCACACACACTGTGACTCCTTGGTGAACATGTGCAGGGATTGTACATTTGATTGCCTTACTGCAGAAATATTCACCCACTTAGTCCATGTTTTGCAGAAACTGGAGATGTGAATTTTTGATGCTGTCCCTTAATACAACAGTAATGATTTGCAGTTTGCCACAAAATGATTTTCACGCTGCTCTCTGCTGTAGTTTTGTTTCAAAACTTGTGTACATACAAGAAATTTTTCTTGTATGTAGCACATATGCATCATCTGTGACACATGATAATGCAGCAGTTATGCAGTTCTCTTTTGCCAGAAAATTACAGTCAGGAGGTAAGATGAATCTTCCTCAGTTGTGTTGAATTTTGTTTAACTTTGTTTTTTTTTAAAATTAAAAGATATGTAAACAAATACTGGAAAAGCAAAGGTTATATTTGGGTGTAAAATGTCAGTATCTTAAAATGCATGCTCATCTTTTGCTGAGGAAGGAATAGCCTCTTGTGTGCATTGGATGCTAACAGTGGTTCTTTTTTGGGATTTAATTTTTACCTCTTTTGAACTTATAAATTAGTCCCTTTATTTTCTTAAAAAATTTGCTCTCTTTTTTGTTCACAGATTCAAGAAGTATGGACAAATTTTAGTCACTTGATAATTTTGTTTAGGAAACAGTCTCTTGCTCATTATACAGAGTTAAGACTGTGCATAAAATACTGAAGTGCCTCTTTTTTATTAGGCTCATATGTTTGTTTTCTCAAAGCCAGATGCCTATTGTGATTGGTGTTAGATTTGTAAGAAGCTGTGTTTCCTCCACAAGAATAACTGACAACCAATTTGAGAGCATCTCTCGTGCTCTCTTTCTGTCCGCTTACTGTCCTTGACAGTGTGATCCTGCACAGTATCAGGTGCCAGTTATGTGTCCCCAGCAGGTCGGGTCATATCAGCGGGTGTTGCAGACATCTAAAGTAAAAGTGGTTTGAAAGAAAAGGTATGTTTTTCTTTTTTGTTTAAAAGCAAAATAAAACCTCCAGTTACACTGTGCATTCCCTTCACATAAAAACAAGACAAAAATCCTTTCTTGAGTTGCGCGGCATGCACTTCTGTGCTGTTTCATGCATATGGTTTTTCCTTGAGTTTGTTCCTGTGGAATAATTGAGTGTGCCTGATGGCAGAACACACTGCAGTGCTACCAGTGTTTGCATGTGTTTTAACATAGAACAGGTTTACTTGATCTGTCATTTATTATGGCAAAAACAGCAATTTTGCACCATCCCAACCCTAACCTAATCCATCCATCCATCTGGCTAAAGCGATAATCTGTATCAATCGCTTATACCTATCACTCATCTGTATCTGTTCATCTGTCCTCTATGTCTATCAGTCATCTATCAGGCTACATCTATCTAGCCATCTGTCAATCTACTTTTTTTTCAGTAGAACAAGTTTACTTATCAAGTCTTGAAAGGGGGACATGCTTCAAGTTGTGTTCAAACAAAAATTCCAGTTTGTAATGGAACCTTGAAATTGTGAAGTTATGGAGGTTTTCTTTGTTCCATAATACAGAGAAAAGCTTATAATTTTTAGTATAACAGCTATATTGACAAATTCTAAGTTTCCTCAGGTAAATAGTTGTAACTCTCCTTCTCCCTAGAGAATTGCTTGCTGGGGTAGTAAAAACATCGCCCATGTCATGGCTTCCGCAATACTTTCAAGCAGAAGTCAGTGTAGGGTTGTTTCTGGCTTACATGGTCTTGCTGCACAGGAATGTAAACACTGTGTTTGGAAGTCTGGAGATCACACGTGTGGGGAGATGGGGGCCACTGGCCCACACTGTGGGGAGCACGGTGGCTGTGATGGCTGCGGTTGCTGTGCCTCTGTTGGAATGCTAAGTGCCTGCAACTCACATCGATCATAGAATTGTGACGCATAGTTGGCAAAATAGTTCTTTATGTGGTTTCTCAAAATTTGAGGATAAACCCAGATTGGGATTGGAATATGCACTGTAAATCAGATTTTTCTTATCTACAAGACTAATGTAAAAATCATTTTTTGTTCTGTGCCTGATTAAAATAATTATGGTTTTTAATATAAATATTTATTTGTGTGCTTTGGGAGAAAAATGATCTTTTCTTGAAAGAACCTACCAAAGCACATTTGTCATCTTCACAAGTTAATGGGAGAATGTGGTTTTGATTTTGGGTGTCTGACTTGTGGAAACACACAGCTTCCCTGTGTGAAGACAGTTGTCCTGTGCTCCTCCTACTGTGCTTTTTAAAATAGGAAAGTCATGGGCTTCAGAGAAGGGTTCCTCAAGGTTGAAGTTTTTAAAAAATAAAAGTATTGTTTCTAAGCTCTTTCATTATTGGTTTGCATGATTATTGGCATCTGCTTATGATGGTTTTAATCACTCAGAGCTAATGGCACCTTTCCTGACCATTTAGCCTCGTTTTAGAATGCAGTCAACACATGTAGACTTTTCACGAATAAATGAACCACTTCAATCTTGGTTTTCAAGATGTGTCTTTTGCGTGTTTGAATGGCCTGTGTGTGACTGAGTCCTTGGTGCAGAGCCCACCACTCCAGGGAAACGTGGCAGGGCACCCCGGCTGCTGTTTTTGATTCTTTATTTCATGAGTTCTGTCCTTAAGCACACTTTTACTCCTTCATTTCTAATTGGAGAAACATGAACACAGTGGCAACAATTCACTTTTAACAAGTTCTTTTAGAAAGCAGTGGCCTGTCTAGAGAGTGCTGTTCACTTCTCATGGGAACAGGACCCCAGGCCCTACAGTGCCTTTGAGGCTGTGTTTTTGGGGTACAGATGCTTTGCAGGGAGGCACAGGAGGGCCATGTGGGATCTCTCTTCTCAGACCTGCGTCCCGGGCAGGTGGATTCCCGCCCTTCCTCACAGGCCTCGTGGGTGAGTGTGGACTGCACTGTTGCCCACTCCACGCTCGCTGGGGAGAATGGACGGCACTAATGGTCATTTTGCTCCCCGTCCCCTGGCCTAGCCTGGTGCCCACCTGCTCTTCCCCAGGCCTTGCGTGTGCCCTCAGAGCCTGAGCTGCTCATCCACACCTGCCAAGTATTTCTAGTCACCTCTGGCTGTCTCACAGGTGAGGGAACCATTCTGCTCTCTCTCACTCCCCTGATTTACTTTTAGCTGTTAATTTGCTTTGGGTTTTTTTGGTCATTCTTTAGTTGATATTTGATTGATCAACCGAAAGGCCAGCCAGCAGGGCACTCGAGTCAGCTCTGAAGAGATCAGCTGGCTAAGATGATTTTTCCAGTGCTCAACATTAATTTGATCATTTTCCAAAAAAAATGCTCAACTGAAGAGTGCACTCTAGCCTGGGTGACAGTGAGGCCCTGTCCAAAAAAAAAAAAATAGCTCAGAGTAGTCCAAAGGTTGCTTAAACAGTGCTGAAGGACTGAGAGAGCTTGCTGCTATTGTTTTCCTTCGGTGGAAAAACAGTTTTCTACCAGATGAGGTAGGAATGCTCTATGAGCAGGCCTCTGCCTCATCCTGAGCTGGGTGGAAGCAGAGTAGTCCTCATCCAGGTGCGTGCTGCTTGGTAAAAGCGTCTCTGCCTGGTGCTGCGACTGGCAACATGAACTCTGACCCAGCACCAGCCAGAATCAACATTTGGGGATTGAAACTGTGGCAATGAGTGATTCCTGTCTTGGCCTGCAGTTCTGTAATTCCAAAATTGTTTATAATTCTGGATATGAGACATCAAAATGAGGGCTCAATCAGATGAAATTATGTTCAATTTAGCCTCAGACTTAAGTGATGTATTGTTTTCTAGTTCTTCAGACCTAGCAGAGTGGTTGTGGTAGCTCTATCTGTGGTTGCCAGTGGCCACCAGCTCTCACCCTGCCGCTGGGGACCTTGTGCATTGGCATCTGCTTGTTTTTGGCAGCCCTGAGGGGAACGGGCAGGCCACCACCGCCACCTCTCACTGGCTGCTGGTCTCAGGACTGGCCCACTGTTAGGGAAGCCACAGGTCCAGCAGTTGACTGCACCTATTTAAGAAAAAGCACTACTCTGTTACCTAAGAGGTTTTGTGATTCCAATTGTGAAGGAAGAATCATGTGGAAATCAAAACTTAAGCTTTTATTGAATGACAGAAAAGTGGACTAGCTTTTGTCAGTTGTTCAAAGCGTACAATTCTCCTGAAAGAAGACAGCTCAGTATTTCAAACATCGGAGCCGTGTTAGTTTGGTAAGAAGTGGAGATAGTGCCGGCAGTGCTCTGAGGCTACTCAGTGTGGCCCTTTCAGTGAGGCCTTGGCCTGCAGCACCAGCCCTGAGAAGGGTGCCGGCTGCTGACCTGCAAGCTTTCTTTTCTGTGTATAAAGTAGGGGCATTCTCAGAGAATTCCGAGGAGAAAATAGTGAAGCTTGAAGAATATTGGTGAAGCTGTGAAATACTGAACACTTCCTAATCTTAGATTAGGTTTTCTGCATCCTAGTCTTGAATAGCTATAACCAAAGGCTCTTGCCTGTGTAAACACTTTAATTATAAAGAGCTAAAGGCAGGAGGCACAGGGTTTAGGTGGGCCAGGGGCCTTGCTGAATACAGCTGGTGCTCATCAGCCCCTGCTAGGAATTTAGGGCTCATGAGTGTAGCTGTATAAAAGCTGCCACCTCCAGGAAAACAGCTATGGGTGTTTATGGTGCTGGTGGTGGTGTAGACAGTGATATTTCCAGGGAAGTTTGGGCAGAAAATGCAGGGCCTTGGGAGTGAGGCAGCATGTGGGCAGGTGTGGATGGGTTCGTGCTCAAAGTCCTATCATCCAAGGCAGCATCCTGAAGTCCACTGAGAATCTCAGCTGATGGTATGGCCTAGAGTGGCAGGCAGTGGGCACCACAGGTTTCTCCAGCAGCTTCCTTGGCTGTGGAAGTTTCCAGGTTAGGGGCTAATCTCCACCACTGCATCGATTACCCTTTCTCTCCTGTCTTTAGAGGTCAGTGGGACGGTTCCGTGGAGCTGCCCTCCCTCAACCCAGATGCTGACGTTGAACTTCCTGATTGTCCTGGTCATGGCTGCGTTCAAGGTGTTCTTTCTGTGGGGTGTCTCTTTCTTACTGGGCTGACAGCACTGGGACAGCAGAGATGCCACACCGCGGGGCACACCGCCTAGGCACCCTTGTGTGGCGAAGGGCCAAGAGCAGCTGCTCCGGAAGGAAGACAGTGGTTACTGGGATTACCTGTACAAGTCCTGACATTTGGAAAGTCACAACTTTACCCAGCGTGCCTGCCTGCCACACATCCCTCTGCCCATCCTGAGGTGGTGATGACGCTGTGTGAGGCCCTGTCCTAGACCCACCAGGTGGGTGTTTGCCACTCTGCCTGAGAGACCCTGTTCCTCATGCATGACGGGAAGCAGCAGGCTTGTCTCTTAGGACTGCCGTGAGTCACTGTGATGGCCCCGGAGCCTGCCACATTCTGAGGCTGTGAGCACTGCACCCATTGTTGTTCTGGGAGTTCTTAACATGTGGGGCCTCCCTCTAACAGCAGGCAGCATGCTGAGGACTGGCAGCCTCACTGATCCAGCCCTGCCACTGCCACTGTTCTACCTGGGGAGCCACAGAGGCTTCACTGGGAGGGCTTTTGGTTTTAATGACTGTGAGGGTTTATTGATTTATGTGCACTAACCTGTCATGTGTCTGGGCTTTCTGTGCCCTTTTCCCTTGTGCAAGAAAGGAAAAGACAAGGTATTGTCAAGAGCAATTGTTGGGCAAATTTGATGTGATGCAGTGGGAGGAGGCATGGTACTGGGATCGCCTCATCCAGGTCACGGCAGGCTTTTGTGCTGCCCCTGCTCGCAGGGCTTCTGGCTCTGCCGTGGAACACTCCCCAGTAGTGACGGTGGAGGTGGTTTCACTTTCAAATGGCATCAGCAGGTGAGTAAGAGTTGATGCTGCTGGCAGGTGAGGGACCAGCTATGGACTTCCATCTCTGGCTCCACCCGCCCTCCTGGGCCAGGGTCTCTGAGATCTTGCATGTGGGTTTGCTCTCCTGTTGCCAATACCTGGTGCTTTTACTTCTCTGCTGTGTTGACTCCTGAGAACATAAGATTTAACAATGCATGTGTTTTAAAAGCCACTTTTTCTTATCAATCTGTGTTTTTTAACACAAGACGACCTGACGTCAGCACCCTGGTGTTAGTGGCCTTCGATGGGTAAACCCATTTTTTGTTGCCATGTTGCCGCAGGAACGCGGGTCATCTGGTGATGTGGATGCGTTCCCATTGGAGCTAGCAGGTGTCCCCCTTGCTGCTGTGAAGAAGCACAGTAGGCCATGTAGTAAACAATAAATTTTAATAGTTCAAATGAAAGGATTATGGGGTGAATTTTACCTCTGTTTTTAATGTTTCTGGAATATGTGAAAAAAAAATTAGAAAAGAGTACTGACTGTTCACAAAGAAACATGGTGCGACATCCGGTGGTGCTTCATAGATACGCCATGGCTGTCTCAGCAGCTCTACCTCTGATCTTGAGGAAGTAAGGCAGCAACTGGAAGCCTAGGGTCCTGCTGGTGCCATCTCTGAAGCACCTCCGCCTCTCACGTGTGTCCTGCTGTCCAGCCATGTGCATGTATCATGTACCTGCTCATCCTGAGGAGGGGAAGCTTCCATGTGGGCATCACGGTAAGTCATCATTTACAAAACTGTGAGGCCCGCACAGCCTGGGGTGGAGTCAGCTCAGAGCAGTTCAGGCACAGAGGGGACCTCTCGCCAGGCAGGAATGTTGCCATGTCTGGGGCTTTCTACTCAACGGGGTTCAAAGCCGTAGGGGGTAATGGGTCCATCTTTTTATGTCTCAGCTTTAGCAGGGTGAGCTGAAAATGCACCCCTCGGCGGCCTCTCCCCTCCCTCCCCAGGTGAACGCCAGTGGCCTCTCAAGAATGTCAACCTGTTAAACTTAGGCAATGACTTGGCCCAGTGAAAGGCTGGGGTGGGAGGGAGATAAACCAAACAAAACCAGTTGTCTTCCCCTGAGGAAGTAAACTATTTTTGATTGAATTAATATATTTCAGTTCCCTGAATTGGAATACTCCAACTGAAACAGCTACTGTTTGAAGATTCAACTGAACTTTCTGCCAACACAACTTCAGACAAGAAATAAAACTAGAAGTGAGCAAAATGAAAACTTTCCTATTATTTAGGTTTTTTATGTGTTATTAGGTTATTTTTAAGTAACCCAATTTTTTTTTCTTTTTCCATTTATGTATTTTATTGCATTTTAAGTTTTGTGGCACATGTGAAGAACATGCAAGATTGTTACATAGGTACACACGTGACAGTGTCATTTGCTGCCTTCCTCCTCATCACCCACATCTGGCATCTCTCCACTGGCTCTCTCTCCTCAACTCCCCACCCGCAACGTCCCTCCCCTATTTCCCCCCAACTGACCCCAGTGTGTAGTGCTCCCCTCCCTGTGTCCATGGGTTCCCATTGTTCAAAACCTGCCTATGACTGAGAACATGTGGTGTTTGATCTTCTGCTCTTCTGTCAGTTTGCTGAGAATGATGGTTTCCAGGTTCATCCATGTCCCTACAAAAGGACACAAACTCATCGTTTTTGATGGATGCATAATATTCCATGGTGTATATGTGCTACATTTTCCCTGTCCAGTCTATCATCGATGGGCATTTGAGTTGGTTCCAGGTCTTTGCTATTGTAAACAGTGCTGCAGTGAACATTCGTGTGCACGTGCCCTGATAGTAGAACGATTTATAATCCTTTGGATATATACCCAGTAATGGGATGGCTGGGTCAAATGGAATTTCTATTTCTAGGTCCTTGAGGAATCGCCACCCTGTCTTCCACAATGGTTGAACTAATTTACACTCCCACCAACAGTCTAAGAGTGTTCCTATTTCTCCACATCCTCTCCAGCATCTGTTGTCTCTAGATTTTTTAATGACCGCCATACTAACTGGTGTGAGATGGTATCTCAATGTTATTTTGATTTGCATTTCTCTGATGACCAGTGATGAAGAGCATTTTTTCATGTTTGTTGGCCTCATGTACGTCTTCTTTTGTAAAGTATCTGTTCATATCCTTTGCACATTTTTGAATGGGCTTGTTTGTTATTTTCTTGTAAATCTGTTTTAGTTCTTTGTAAATTCTGGATATCAGCCCTTTGTCAGATGGGTAAACTGCAAAAATTTTTTCCCATTCTGTTGGTTGCCCATTCATACTAATGACTGTTTCTTTTGCTGTGCAGAAGCTGTGGAGTTTGATTAGGTCCCATTTGTTTATTTTGGCTTTTGTTGTCAATGCTTTTGGTGTTTTGGTCATGAAGTCATTGCCTACGCCTATGTCCTGAATGGTTTTGCCTAGATTTTCTTCTAGGGTTTTTATGGTGTTAGGTCTTTTGTTTAAGTCTTGAATCCATCTGGAGTTGAATCCATCTAGTGTGAGGTGTCAGGAAGGGGTCCACTTTCTGCTTTCTGCACATGGCTAGCCAGTTTTCCCAACACCATTTATTAAACAGGGAATCCTTTCCCCATTGCTTGTTTTTGTCAGGTTTGTCAAAGATCAGATGGTTGTAGATATGTTGTGTTGCCTTCGAGACCTCTGTTCTGTTCCATTGGTCTATATCTGTTTTGGTACCAGTACCATGCTGTTTTGATTACTGTAGCCTTGTAGTATAGTTTGAAGTCTGGTAGTGTGATGTCTCCCGCTTTGTTCTTTTTGCTTAGAATTGACTTGGCTATGCGGGCTCTCTTTTGGTTCCATATGAAGTTTAAGGTGGTTTTTTCCAGTTCTGTGAATAAGGTCATTATTAGCTTGATGCGGATAGCGTTGAATCTGTAAATTACTTTGGGCAGTATGGCCATTTTCACGATATTGATTCTTCCTAACCATGACCATGGAATGTTTCTCCATCTGTTTGTGTCCTCTCTTATTTCGTTGAGCAGTGGTTTGTAGTTCTCCTTGAAGAGGTCCTTTACATTCCTTGTTAGGTGTATTCCCAGGTATTTTATTGTCTTTGTGGCAATTGTGAATGGCAGTTCGTTCTTGATTTGGCTCTCTTTAAGTCTGTTATTGGTGTATAGGAATGCATGTGATTTTTGCATATTGATTTTGTATCCTGAGACTTTGCTGAAGTTGCTTATCAGTTTCAGGAGATTTGGGGCTGAGACGATGCGGTCTTCTAGATCTATAATCATGTCGTCTGCAAATAGAGACAATTTGATTTCCTCCTTTCCTATTTGAAAACCTTTTATTTCTTTTTCTTGCCTGGTTGCTATGGCTAGAACTTCCAGTACTATATTGAATAGGAGTGGTGGGAGAGGGCATCCTTGTCTAGTGCCAGATTTCAAGGGGAATGCTTCCAGTTTTTGCCCATTCAGTATGATATTGGCTGTTGGTTTGTTGTAAATAGCTTTTATTATTTTGAGATACGTTCCGTCAATACCTAGCTTATTGAGGGTTTTTAGCATAAAGGGCTGTTGAATTTTGTCAAAGGCCTTCTCTGTATCAATTGAGATAATCATGTGGTTTTTGTCTTTGGTTCTGTTTATGTGGTGAATTACATTTATAGACTTGCGTATGTTGAACCAGCCTTGCATCCCCGGGATGAAGCCTACTTGATCATGGTGGATAAGCTTTTTGATGTGCTGTTGCAGTCGGCTTGCCACTGCAATTTTAGATCTCTCTTTGCTTCTCATGTGGGCACTTATTGCTATATATTTTCCTCTAGAGACTGCTTTAAATGTGTCCCAGAGATTCTGGTATATTGTGTCTTCATTCTTGTTGGTTTCGAAGAACATCTTTATTTCCGCCTTCATTTCATTGTTTATCCAGTGCAATGGATTTTATTGAAGATTTTTGTGTCTATGTTCATCATGGATATTGGCCTGAAATTTTCTTTTCTTGTTGAGTCTCTGCCGGGTTTTGGTATCAGGATGATGTTGGTCTCATAAAATGATTTGGGAAGAATTCCCTCTTTTTATATTGTTTGGAATAGCTTCAGAAGGAATGGTACCAACTCCTCTTCGTATGTCTGGTAGAATTCGGCTGTGAACCCGTCTGGACCTGGGCTTTTTTTGGGTGGTAAGCTCTTAATTTCTTCCTCAACTTCAGACCTTGTTATGGGTCTGTTCAGGGTTTCGGCTCCTTCCTGGTTTAGGCTTGGGAGGAGGCAAGTGTCCAGGAATTTATCCATTTCTTCTAGGTTTACTAGTTTATGTGCATAGAGTTGTCTGTAATAATCTCTGAGTATGGTTTTAATTTCTGTGGAATCTGTGGTGATATCCCCTTTATCATTTTTCATTGCATCTATTTGGTTATTCTCTTTTCTTTTTTATTAATCTGGCTAGTGGTCTGTCTATTTTGTTGATCTTTTGAAAAAACCACCTCCTAGATTTATTGATTTTTTTGAAGGGTTTTTTGTGTCTCTGTCTCCTTCAGTTCTGCTCTGATCTTAGCTATTTCTTGTCTTCTGCTACGTTTTGAGTTTTTTTGATCTTGCTCCTCTAGCTCTTTCAGTTTTGACGATAGGGTGTCAATTTTAGATCTCTCTTTGCTTCTCATGTGGGCACTTATTGCTATATATTTTCCTCTAGAGACTGCTTTAAATGTGTCCCAGAGATTCTGGTATATTGTGTCTTCATTCTTGTTGGTTTCGAAGAACATCTTTATTTCCGCCTTCATTTCATTGTTTATCCAGTCAACATTCAAGAGCAGCTTGTTCAGTTTCCATGAAGCTGTGTGGTTCGGGGTTAGTTTTTGAATTCTGAGTTCTAACTTGATTGCACTGTGGTCTGAGAGACTGTTTGTTATGATTTCCGTTCTTTTGCATTTGCTGAGGAGTGATTTACTCCCAATTATGTGGTCAGTTTTAGAGTAGGTGTGATGTGGTGCTAAGAAGAATGTATATTCTGTGGATTTGGGGTGGAGAGTTCTGTAAATGTCTATTAGGTTTGCTTGGTCCAGGTCTGAGTTCAAGTCCTGGATATCCATGTTAATTTTGTCTGGTTGATCTGTCTAATATTGACAATAGGGTGTTAAAGTCTCCCACTATTATTGTGTGGGAGTCTAAGTCTGTTTGTAAGTCATTAAGAACTTTCCTTATGTATCTGGGTGCTCCTGTATTGGGTGCGTACATATTTAAGATCGTTAGCTCTTCTTGTCACATTGATCCTTTTACCATTATGTAGTGTCCTTCTTTGTCTCTTTTGATCTTTGTTGCTTTAAAGTCTATTTTATCAGAGATGAGAATTGCAACTCCTGCTTTTTTTTGCTCTCCATTTGCTTGGTAAATCTTCCTCCATCCCTTTATTTTGAGCCTTTGTGTATCCTTGCATGTGAGATGGGTTTCCTGGATACAGCACACTGATGGGTTTTGGCTTTTTATCCAATTTGCCAGTCTGTGCCTTTTGATCTGGGCATTTAGTCCATTTACATTTAGGATTAATAGCGTACGTGTGAATTTGATCCTGCCATTTTGGTGCTAGCTGGCTGTTTTGCCCATTAGTTGATGCAGATTCTTCATTGTGTTGATTCTCTTTACCATTTGGCATGTTTTGGAGTGGCTGGTACTGGTTGTTCCTTTATATGTGTAGAGCCTCTTTCAGGAGCTCTTGTGAAGCAGGTCTGGTGGTGACAAAATCTCTGAGTACTTGCATGTTCACAAAGGATTTTATTTTTCCTTCACTTATGAAGCTTAGTTTGGCTGGATAGGAGATTCTGGGTTAAAAGTTCTTTTCTTTAAGGATGTTGAATATTGGCCCCCACTCTCTTCTGGCTTGTAGGGTTTCTGCTGAGAGATCTGCTGTGAGTCTGATGGGCTTCCCTTTGTGGGTAACCCGACCTTTCTCTCTGGCTGCGGTTAGTATTTTCTCCTTCATTTCAACCCTGGTGACTCTGACGATTATGTGCCTTGGGGTTGCTCTTCTTGACGAATATCTTTGTGGTGTTCTCTATATTTCCTGGACTTGAATATTGGCCTGCCTTGCTAGGTTGGGGAAGTTTTACTGAATAATATACTGAAGAGTATTTTCCAGCCTGGATTCATTCCTTCGTCACATTCAGGTACGCCTATCAAACGTAGATTAGGTCTTTTCACATAGTCCCACATTTCTTGGAGACTTTGTTCATTCCTTTTTACCCTTTTTTCTCTATTCTCGCCTTCACGTTTTATTTCATTGAGTTGATCTTTGACCTCTGATATCCTTTCTTCTGCTTGGTCAATTCGGCTGTTGAAACTTGTTCATGCTTCGCGAAGTTCTCATGTTGTGTTTTTCAGCTCCATCAATTCACTTATATTCCTCTCTATGTTTTCCATTCTCGTTAGCATTTCGTCAAATCTTTTTTCAAGGTTCTTAGTTTCTCTGCATTGGGTTAGAACATGTTCTTTTAGTTCATAGAAGTTTCTTACTACCTACGTTCTCAAGTCTGATTCTGTCATTTCATCACACTCGTTCTCCATCCAACCTTGTTCCGTTGTTGGTGAGGAGTTGTGATCCCTTGGAGGAGAGGTGTTTTGGTTTCTGGTGTTTTCATCCTTTTTGCGCTGGTTTCTTCCCATCTTTATGGATTTATCCACCTGTCGTCTTTGTAGTTGCTGGCTTTCAGATTGGACGTTCTGTTTGTTGATGATGAGGGTATTTCTGTTTCTTGGTTTTCCTTCTGACAGTGTGGCCCCTCTGCTGTAGGCCTGCTGAGGTTCACTCCAGACCCTGCTTGCCTGGGGATCACTTGCAGCAGCTGCTGAACAGTAAGGGTTGCTACCAGTTTTCTTCTTCTGCTAACTTTGTCCCAGAAGGATACCCGCCAAGTGTCTGTCTGATCTCTCCTTTATCAGGTGGCTCCTTGGATATGCAGGGGTAGAGAGCTGCTTGAGGAGACAGTCTGTTCTTTATAGGAGCTGAAATGCTGAGCTGTGAGCTCCATTGTTCATTCAGAGCTGCTGGGCAGGTACGTTCAGGTCCGCTGCAGCATAACTCATTAACCGCTTTTTGTTCCCAGGTGCTCTGTCCCAGGGAGTTGGGGCTTTATTTATGAGCTTCCGTTGTGCTGCTGCCTTGTTTTTTCCTTCAGATCTGCCATGCCCAGCAAGGAGGCAGCCTAGTCACTGTCTGCCTGTAGAGGCTTTGCTGGGCTGTTGTGGGCTCCGCCCAGCTGCCGAGTGAACTTCCCTGCAGTCCTGTTTATATGGATGTAGTTTCAACTGCCTTGGCAATGGTGGCCCACCTCTGTATTGGCAGACTCTCTATGTAATGGCGGGTTGCCTCGGCAACTGCGGGCTGCCTCAGTATTGGCTGACTACCTCCAGAGTGTTGGAGTGCCTCGGTAATGGCGGATGTCCCTCCCCCACAGAGCTGGACCGTCCCGGGTTCAGCTGCACTTGCTGTGAAGCTCTCAATCCAGAGAGTTTCTGATTGCTGTTCTTTTGTAGGGATGGGACCAGATGAGCCTGATCGCCTGGCTCCCTGCCTCAGAGCCTTTTTTTTTTTTTTTTTTTTAAGTTGGTGTTCCAGTTGCCTGTTTGAGGCGCCGGAATCTGTGTGTTTTCCTGTGTGGCAACTCACTGCGCTGGCTTAAACAGCGGCACTGAGATTCGTGGTGCTTTTTTTGCCCTGGAATCTACTGTCCTGGTTCCCTGTTCCATCCCCTTTTTAAACAGATGAGTGGGCGACTTCCCGTGCCTCCAATTGCCAGCCAGAAGGGCACCCAGACCAGCGTATTTTGTACGGAGAACCGCTGCGCCAGGGCGCTGACAAAGCAGCCGCACGGGGCAAAGCAGCCAGGCCGCCCAACACAGCCGCGCTGGCTGACACAGCTGCGCTGGCGACCCGTAGGGCTTCTCCACCTGGGAATTTCCTAGTCTGTGGGCAATAAAAATGCAGCATCCACTCATCCTCTGCGCTTTCACTGGGAGTTGCAATCCTGAGCTTTTCCTAAATGGCCATCTTGGATCGATCCCCCAGTAACCCAATTTTTAAACAGTGACAAGTGGCAGGGCCATCTGACCATGCTGCCCACCTGTTCCTGTTGACTTTGGAGGAGGCTTGGCTGCCGCTGCTGCTGCGGTCACGTGGGATGGGCTCAGGCCACGTCTGCCCGAGCTCCCATTGCTAAAAGGGAGGGGACAGGTGGCAGGTCTTAGAGCAGCAACACCAGCCTATGGCCTTGCCCTGCTGGGCCCCAGCAGGTTCCATCACCTATCTGTGCCAACCCTGTCAGACCCTCATGCTATGCCCTTGCCTCCCTCTGGGACCCTAGCACAGTCCTACAAGGCTGGCATTGCTGTGCCCGTTATAGATGCTCAGTGAGGTCCAAGAGTCCTGCTCTTGAATTCCAGGAATGAGTTTGTTCTGTTGCAGGTGGAATGACACCAGATGATGAAGAGAGACTACAGGCTGAGGTGAGGAGGAACAGGGCAACCTTCATTCAGTTGTGGGTATTTATGCAGCATTTCCCAGGAATGAGGCCAAGTATCATAGGGGCAGAGAAGCTCACACAGACCATCAGGTACAGCCTGCTCAGGACGGGCAGGTTAGAGGCCAAGGCCACCTCCCCAGGGTCTGAGCACGAGAGGGCTATGCCTGCGCCAGGTCTGAGCCATTATGAGAGTGTCAGAGCTCCCTTCTGGAAGGCACCACCTCCCCCCTCCCACCATGACCTTCCACAAGGTCCCCCTCTGGTGTGGGTTTTGGGGTCAGATGCTGAAGTTTGGATCTTTGCACCAAGGCAGACAGCTGTTGAGCCTTGAGCTTGTTTGGAAGCTGCCAGGCCCTGATGGGGGTTGGTGCTGTGTGGTTCTGGGGCCTCTGTGTCAAGTCTGGGCCTCCCCTGGCCGGGTGGATGGCATCCCTCATAAGGTGTGTGGTGGCCAGAGTACTGTCTTAGGAGGCCGTGGCCTGTGCCAGCAACACGAGTGTGGCCTGGGCAACTTGCTACTTTGGGCCTCTACTGATCTTAGCTGTGCTCTGTTGCGGGATCCACTTGTGGGCCTGGCCTCAGCCTGGCCCGACTGCAGTATCTTCTATTAAATACTTAAAACAATCACCTTAAAGGCATTTCCTCCCCAACCCTTGCATGCTGCTGAGGTCGGGGTCTGGGGTGCTCTCGGTAGAGGAGCTATCAGCCTTCAGGCCAGCTTCCCAGCTCCACATGCAGCCCCAGCCACCTACCACCCAAGTGCCAGGAAGCTACTTTTGTCTCCCTCCAGTCTACGTGAAAGCATCTTCTCAAATCTGCTCTAGTGTTTCAGGGTCGTGGCCCAGGGTGATGCTTCCATTGGGACATGGTCCCCAGGGTTTGTAGGCCCAGGTGACAGTGACTACCTTTGGGTCCCATGCCTGCTGCCTCCCAGTCCGATACCATGACTGCTTCCTCTGCAGCCACCACATGACAGCCAGTCTTGTGAGACGCCTGCACGACAGCCACCCTCGTGAGACGCCTACAGGAGATGCCTGCGTGACAGCTGCACTGGCTCCTCCCAGGGCTGAGCACTGTGCCCAGGGAGCAGATGGGAGGAGGCCGGCCCTGGCAGTATGTGCCACTGAGGTTCTGAAACGCCCTTCCATTTACATGAGAAAAGTCTAGGGGAGTGGTGGTTGTTTGTTGGAATTTTCATTTTTGTCACACGAGTGCCATCTATAACATACTTAATATTCTTTAAATGGATTCACTTTAAAGAATTACTTGCTGAGGAAGCTAGTGGGTGAGGACAGAGATGGGAAAGGTGGGAGGCCTATGGCCCTGTGAGGAGGGGCTACAGGGCTGGAACTGCCAGGCAGCCCAGCAAGGGGCCGAGCCTGGGGAGTGTGGGCAACTCAACGTGGGAGGTGTTCTTGGCAGGCTCACCTGCAGCTTCTGGGCATGCACTTTCACTGAATCCGCCTGCAGATCCTGGGGCACCTGTGCCACCAAGGGCCCTGCTTGCCTGGCTGTCTCCTTGGTGCCCTGACCCACAGCTCCTCTCACTTGCGTGCCACTCTGAAGAGACTGCTGCTTTCTTCTGAAACAGGCCCTCTTCTGTGACTCACTGTCCATTGTGGTCCCTTCCTGTTCATTTTCTGCTCTGCTCTTGCTTTTTCTCCCTTGAGGCCAATAAGTCCATTTCTGGGTCTAAATCCTGGTTCTGAACCCTAGAGGGGATCATTGTCCCCATGTCAACAGGAAGTAGGGCTAGTGGCATTTCTACCTCATCCGAAGTATGCACTGGGGAGGTTGTGTGAGGTGAGGCACAGCTCTTGAGGGCGGCTAGTGTCATACCCCCAACCCTGGCCTTCTCTTAAGGCCAAGGCTGGGCCCTGCAGGACACTGGCCCATGGGTAGATGTTTTTGTGAATCAGAATTAGGTGCTATTCTTCTCTTTGTGTGGAGCATGGATTTGATGGAAAAAGGGAACATAATTGGGGGAGGTGGGAGCCAAGTCTCTGGACAGAGTAGGGAGACTAGTGGCTTACTGAGTTTTGGGAGACATTCTAGGGCAACAAGGTATCTTTCAGAATTTGATCCACGGCAGCCTTAGGCAGATGTTTAAGAATACAGGCTTGTATCTGGAATTCGTTTTTAAGGTCTGCTAGCTGTCCAGGGTCATGGGTTCATTTGCACAGGTTCCTGCACATTCTGCTTTTATCCCTTGGGGCCCCAGGACACATGGGATCTCTGCTCAGTCTCTGTCTTTAGAAGGAAGCTTCAAGCTGGGCTATCAGAGCTGATGGTGAACACACAATGATTGTCCCCTGGCCCTGGACGTCTTCCTAAGAGTCCATGTGCCTGCTCACTCTTCCTCTGAGTCTGGAAGTGCGTCGCAGTGTGTTCCTCTGGCTCCCAGAATCTGACATCCGTTTCATCTCGGAGGAGCACATCCTGAATAAAGGTTATTCTAATTTTAACAGCAGGAAATGCTAAGCTCAATGGTGAACAAGAAAGGCCATCTCTCCGCAAAGCCTAATGCATCTTAGGAATGTGTGACAATTTACTTTTTGTTTTCATTAAAAAATGTGTTTTTAGAGGCAGGGTCTTGCTGTCACCCAGGCTGAAATGCAGTGGCATGGTCAGGGCTCAGTATAACCTCCAACTCCTGTGCTCAAGTGATCCTCCTGCCTCAGTCTCCTGAAGTGCTGGGATTACAGGTGTAGGCCACAGCACCTAGCCGTTGAGAAAATTTAAATGGTGATTTTTCCCTCAGTGGCTCTGACACAAGAAGCAGACAGGAGGAGATGGGGTGCAGGCTCGTGGTCACAGTTTTTCTCCCTTTAAAGTGTTTTCAATTCCTGAGGCCAGTGGGGTGAAGGATGAGAAACAAATCACACTTAATCCTCTAAATAGTGGTTAATTCTCATAATTAACCAGGTGTATTTCAATTTGGTTTTTTCGGGGTGGGGGATTGACAAGTATTTCAGTTTTTAAGTGTTTTTTTAATGATGAAAAAAAAATCTACGCAAAAGCATTTAGTACAACGGACACCCATAAACGCAGCTACTGAGATTCAATAATTGTCTTAATTGCTTTGTGTGCATACATATCTGACCATCTAAAAGTAAACTAGACACCATATCACCCCCAAGTACTTCAACATGTATTTCTGAAGAGACACACTTAACAAAATTAATTTTCTATATCTAACACACACACACACACACACACACGTTCCCACACCTTTTAGCTGCTTTTCTCCCTGCCAATCCATGATCATGTATCATATGTGGTGGTTCTGTCTCTGAAATCTTTCGATATTGGAAGCAGGAGCCCCTGTGTCCCTTCCCTCCCAGCTTTTCCTGAACACACTGTTGTTTGTTTGAGGTGTTTAATTCACTCCTGCATCCTGTGCACTTACTGCAAGCAAGAAGTTGGATCTAAAGCTCGGTTCATCCAAGCTGCTGCTTTCTTTCAGGGTAGCTCCTGGGCCCCTGTGCACAGCAGGGCCACGTAGTGTCTGACATCCATGATCAGTGGTAACATTAGGCTCAGGTGGTAACAACTGGATCCTTAATCTGGTTCCCTGTATTCCTTAAGCATTTCTCAGTTGTGCCCTTTTTATGTTCTCCAGAGCTGTGTCCTGGCACCTATTCTGCGGACAGAGAGCCAGGGCAGGTACCTGCCATATTCCCTCTCAGGTCCAGAAAAGAGGTCACAGCAATGAAAATGCAGCTGAGACCATTTGATCTCCCTCAACACAAATGTAAGTAGCTTTATGGTAGGCACTAGTAAAAAAATTTCCATGGGAATTAGAAACAGCCTAACCACCTAGAGATCAAAAGACAGTTTTGTTTCCACGCTACAGGGATCCTGTGAGTGTGACCTACGTCACAGCCCATCGCCTTCCCCTCACTGGTTCCTGAATTGAGGAGGAAGGAGAGGCGAGCTTGAAATGAAGTCTGCATGAGTACACATCGCTCACGTAACAGCTAAGATCCACAGAACGCCTTGCTTTTTCCTAAGAGGTGGCATGACTGTGTGGCCTTTGGTTATAAAGCTGTATGAAACTGAGTAAGTCAAACTTAATACAATTCAAACTTAAAGTCAGTGGAACTTTACTCTGGAGTCTCCAAAAGGGAGGCGGGAAGGAGGGGGAGGGGACAAGGGTTGAAAAGCTACCTTCACTGTTTGGGTGATGAGTTCAAAGGTAGCCCAAACACCACATCATGCAACACAGCCATGCAGCAAACCTGCACATGTGCCAACTGAAACTGAAATTTAAAAAAGCATTCAAAACATTGACTCTTGGAAGGAATGCAGCTATGCACCTGTAGTCATAAAGTATGCAGCGGCAACCTCTGCCTTTCTTTCCCTATAAACGACCAAATGCACCAGAGACAAGGACCCTGGGATCACTGCTCCCTCACTTTGTAGAATGCAGCCGTTGTAATGGGCCACATCACTGTGGCACACATATTGACATCTCAGCCCCTCCCTGTAGGAGCGATGCCTTAACTTTCCCACTGGGGAACACTGACCCTGTTTGTGTGGAGCCCGTCCCCCTGGTGGCCGTCCTGAAGTTGTGTGCTCAGATGCACTTGAGCCTTCCCCATATTTTCTAAGCCTCCTCTTTTAAAGTTGACAGCTGATAAACTTGCACCAGCCATCTCTAAGGTAGATCAGAGTCCACTGCAGCGACCAACTCTGTGTAGACATAGGGACCCCAGAGAAGCGCTTGTCTATGTACAGAAAAACTGGTTTACTAAATAAGCTGGTGTTTTGAAATGTGACACTTTTACGTTTTTAAAGGGAAAACAGTAACTGGGGAGCGACTGAACCTCCAGCTTTCCAAACGCGTGGCTATCCTTTCAGCCACACGTGTGGCACAGTGTGTGTGCCATCAGCTGGAAGAGCAGGGTTTGGGGAAGGGGTTAACAGATAAGGAGCATGAATGACGCTGAGCCTGTCGGGGGGTGCATGGGCAGTCCTGAGCCGGGGTTGATGCGGCTAGGGCTTTGTCTCCTCTCACCAGCAGGTGAGTGTTACTTGGTATTACAGGCCGGCCTCCTGCTGGTGGGCTTGTTTTCTCCTGGCACGTGTGACTTGGGAACATGCGGGTTTCTTCTGTGCCTTTCTCGGACTCAAAGGCTGGCTTCATCACCACCGAAGGGCTTGTTACCTTTACGAGGTATTTCAGACTCCCCACACCATTCTCTAGGTTTTGGTTACTATATCTCCAAAACCTGCTGTTTCTTGGCAAATCTCCATCCACCAGGTTTCTGATTATGTTTGAAGGTTATCATCATCATCATGCTGGCATCTTTGTCTTTTGGTGACCAACTGTTCTCTTACCAGTGTCTGTGAGTGGTTTCATCTCTTTCAAGTATGTCCATCAGTAACAGTGACCTCCTTGTACTATAAGCCTATCAATTTGAGTGGAGACATTTAAATATTTATATATTTTTTGAGACAGGGTCTTACACTGTTGCCCAGTCAGGAGTACAGTGTGGCACGATCAGAGCTCACTGCAGCTTCCACCTCTGGGAGCTGGGACTATAGGTATGCCACCATGCCTGTCTAATTTTTTTTGTGTGTTTAGAGATGAGATCTTGCTATATTGCCTAAGCTGCTCTTAAACTCCTGGCCTCAAGCAATCCTCTGGCCTTGGCCTCCCCAAGTGCTGGGATTACAGGTGTGAGTGACTGCACCTGCCCCCATTTAAGTATTTAGAAATTAATGTCTCAGCATGTTTTTTCAGAGTTGCAAAGATATTTTCACTTACTGATAAAGGTTTAGTAGAATTTTAGCTTTCACAACAAGTGATGATATTGATCCCTTTGGCATTATATCTGTTTAGAATTTTAGGAAAATATGATTTTAAAAATTAAATTTACATAAATTATTTTCAGGGAAGCTGAACAAATCTGGATGGGATGGGGTGATAGAAAATACCATTTGCTTTAAGTTTTGAGAAGCAATTTTTTTATTCTTTGGAAACTAGGGTTTAAGAAATCTCTTCTCCTTGGAGACTTTAAAACTAAAACTGGTGCTATTTAAGACAGAAGGAAATGGTAAGAATTTTCCAAGGCTCATCATGAAGATACACATCTTTCCCTTGAGAATAGAGGCTAGAGAACTGCAAGAAGGCAGTTCCCTCTGGAGTCTCCTTTCCTGGGAGATGCAGCTCCACACGGGTGAGTTTCTGGACAAAAGGAGAAAGGAGGGTGGTATGTGTCCTAATATTTAACTGTTTATTTGGGATCATGTTATGCATCTTAAAAAGCAATATAAGACAAAATGTTGGAAAGACATTTCAAAATAATTACCTTGAAGTAATTCTCATAATTCATAGGTAACATTTTTGCGTATTTTGCCTTTTTAAAAAACTTTCTACAATGAAAACACATTATTTTTACAATAAAACAGTAACAAGTACAAAAAGTAACGTTTACAAACTTTTAATGGAAAATACCAAATAGATACAAAAAAGACAAGTGTAAATTGGGTTGGCAAGCTATAGCCTACAGGCCAAATTTGGACCACCACCTGTTTTTGCACAGCCCATATGTTAAGGATGATTTTTAGATTTTTCAATGGTGAAAAAATGTAAAAGGGTAGTATTTAATGACATATGAAAAACATGTGAAATTCAGACTTCAGTGTCCATAGAGTTTGACTGGAACACAGCCACACATACTGGTGTGTGGCTCCCTGGTGGCTGCTTCATGCTACTACTGCAAAGTGGCAAGACATGGCTGGAAAAGCCAACTATATTTACCATCTGCTCCTTTACAGAAAAAGTGTTGTGCCCTGCTCTACATCCTGATGTGTACCTATCCTTGCAGCCTCAAATTCCCAGCCAATCTTGTTTCATCTATACTTACTCCCAGCCCCACAGATTCAAAGGAAATTCCAGACGTCCTATAATTTCATCTTCATGCTGCTGACATTTAAAAGTTGAAAACTCACCAAGAAGATGGAATATATATGCACAAAACATCAGAACCCCAAAATACATGAAACAAAATCGAAGGAAGAAACGGACAGTTCTATAGTAAGAGTAGGAGACTTCAATAGCCCACTCACAGTAATGGACAGGACAACCAGAGGATCAGTCATATGACAAAACTTGAACAGTGTCGTACCAACTGGACCTGACAGACATATACAGAACACTCCACCAAACAACGGCAGTACACACATTTTTCTCAAGTGCAAATGGACCTTTCTCTAGGACAGACAGCATGTTAGACCTCAAAAGACTGAAAAAATAAAAATTATCTTTTCTGGCCACAGTGGGATGAAACTAAAAATCAGTAACAAGAAAAAACAAAAAGTACACAATTATGTGAAAATTAAACAATACTCTCAGCCAGTGGATTAACAGAGAAATTAGAAAATATCTTGAGATAAATGAAAATTTAAACCTATCATACAAAAAGATACAGTGAAAGCAATGGTAGGGAAATTTATAACTGTACATACTTAAAAAATTAAGATCTCAAGTCAACCCTAAATTTACATCTGAAATAACTAGAAAAAAAAGAGCTAACAACCCAAAACCAGCAGAATGGAGGAAATTAGGGCAGAGACAAAATAGACAACAGCAAAGCAAGAGAGAAAAATAAATGAAACCAAGAATTTGCTGGGTCAACCCAAACTGACAAACTTCTTGCTAGTGTGACTAAGAAAAATAAAACCAGAAGGAGGGGACGTTACAACTGATTTTACAGAAATAAAAGGTATTAAGGGTACTATGAGCAATTGTGTATCAATGAATTGCATAACCTAGATGAATTGGACAAATTATTCGAAACACACAACCTATCAAGATTGAATCATGAAGAAATGGAAAATCTGAAGAGACCTGTGGTAGTCAAGAAACTGAATTAGTAATGAAAAACCTCCCAACAAAGAAAACCCCAGGGCCATATGGCTTCACTGTAGAATTCTACCAAACATTTGAAGAATTATATCAATTCTCCTCAAACACTTCCAAAAAACTGAGGCAGAGAAAAGCACACTTCCAAATGCATTCTATGAGGCTGGCGTTATTCTGATACCAAAACCAGACAAGAAAAGAACACCACATACCAGTATTCCTAATCAAGATTTTTGTTACCGACATTCAATAAAATACTGGCCAGCAGGATTCAATGGCACATTGAAAGGATTACACATCATGGCCAAGTGAGATTTATAGCTGGGATACAAAGAAGTTTCAACATGCTCAAGTCAATAAATGTAATACACATTATATTAACAGAATGAAGGAGAAAAACACATGATCCCAATTAACGCAGAAAAAGCATTTCACACAGTCTCACGCCCTTTCATGATAAAAACTCTCAACTGGGAATAGAAGGAAACTACCTCAACATAGTAGAGGCCATATGAAAATCCCACTGTAAATATCATATTCAATAAGACTGAAAGCACATATTTTAAAATCAAGAACAAGACATAAATACCACATCTTACCACTTCTATTCAACACAGTACTGGAGGCTTAGCAGAGCAAATAGGCAAGAAAAAGAAATAAAAGGCATCCAAACTGGAAAGGAAGAAGCAAAATTATCTGTTTTCAGATGACATGATCTTATATGTAGAAAATCCTAGAGTTCATACATATACAAAAAACCTGAATAAACAATTTCAGTAACATTGCAGGTTACAAAATCAACATAACAAATCCATGATATTTCTACACAATAACAAGCAATCTCAAAAGGAAATTAAGAAAATTCCATTTATAATAGTAACAAAATAAAGGAAGTAATTAGGAATAAACTTAAGGAGGTAAAAAACTTGTACACTGAAAACCAATAAACCATTGCTAAAAGAAAGTAAAGTCAACACAAATAAATAGAAAGCAATCTATGTTTGTGAATTGGAAGCATTAATATAGTTAACATGTCCACAGTTCAAAGCGATCTACAGATTTCATGCAATTCCTATCAAAATATTCCAGTGGCTTTTTTTTTTTCTTTTTTTGCAGAAATAGAACAATCCATCCTGAAACTCAGGATATCTCCAGAGACCTCACACAACCAAAACAATCTTGAAAGGGAACAAAGTAGGGGCTCTCACATCCTTATTTCAAAACTTATGACAAAGCTACCTGCAATAATCAAAATGGTGTTGTACTGAAACAAAGACAATCATATAGACCAATGGAACAGAATAGCAAATCCCCAAATAAACCCTTCCACTTACGGGTAAAATGATTTTTGACAGTGCCAAGACCATTCAAGGGAGAAAGAACAGTCTTTTCAACAAATGTTGCTAGACAGCTGGTCTTCCACATCAAGTTGGATCTACCTCACACCATATGTAAAAGTTAAAATGGATCAAAGGCCTAAACTAAGCCAAAACTAAAACATTTAGGAGAAACATAAATTTTTTTTTTTTTTTTTTTTTTTGAGACGGAGTTTCGCTCTTGTTACCCAGGCTGGAGTGCAATGGCGCGATCTCGGCTCACCGCAGCCTCCGCCTCCTGGGTTCAGGCAATTCTCCTGCCTCAGCCTCCTGAGTAGCTGGGATTACAGGCATGTGCCACCATGCCCAGCTAATTTTTTATAGTTTTTAGTAGAGACGGGGTTTCACCATGTTGACCAGGATGGTCTCGATCTCTTGACCTCGTGATCCACCCGCCTCGGCCTCCCAAAGTGCTGGGATTACAGGCTTGAGCCACCGCGCCCGGCCAACAAAATTTTAACAATGGATTTGGCAATAATTTCTTAGATATGACACCATAGCCACAGCTAACTAAAAGAGAGAAACAACTGTGCATCAAAGGACAAAACAGAGTGCAACCAGTCCATGGACTGGGATAAAGTATTTGCAAATGACATATATGATAGGGGTGAATACCCAAAACATATAAAGACCTCTTAGAACTCAACAATAAAAATGCACACCTGACTGAAAAATGGAAAAAGGGCCTGAACAGACATTTCTCCAAAAAAGACATATACATGGCCAACAAACAAAGATAATCAACATCACTAGTCATCAGGGAAATGCATATAAAAATCACAGTAGGATACCACTTCATACTCAATAGGACAGCAATTATTAAAATAGGTGTTGTTGACAAAGATGTGGAGAAATTGGAGCCTTCAGTGGGAATGTAAAATGGTGCACCCACCATGGAAAACAGTTATAGCAGTTCCCTAAGAAACTAAACATAGAATTGCCATATGACTGAAAGCAGAGATTCAGATATTTGCACACCCATGTTTACAGCAGCAATATTCACAATAGCTAAAAGGTGGAAGCAACTCGAGTGTCCATCAACAGATGAATGCACAAACAAAATGTGGTCTATCCACAGAACAGAGTGTCATCAGCCTTTAAAAGAAATCCTGACACATGCTACAACTTGCATGAACCTTGAGGACATTATGCTGAGTGAAATAAGCCAGTCACAAAACGACAAATCTCCTCTGATTCCACTCAGACGAAGTCCCTAAAGTAGTCAAATTCAAAGAGACAAAGTAGAACAGAGGCTGCCAGGGGCTGGTGGATGGGTATAGGGAGTTGGTGCTTAATGGGTACAAAGCTTCAGTTTCACAAGATGACAAAAGCTTATCTTGTAAATCTGAACTTAGGGATACATAGTAAAGAAGGCTGCACAATATGAATGTATTTAATGCCACTAAACTGCACACCTAAAATGGATAAGATGGTAAATTTTGTGTGTATTTTAACACAAGTTAAATTCTTTTAAATGACATTAGAATTGACTACATAGGTTAGATAATAAAACCAACTTGCCTTTATCTGTGCAAGTTTCTCAAATGATTATCAAATAAAAATGAAATTTCCATGCAAAAATGAGACAGTTGAGGTATCTCTCTTATTTGATATAGATGCCCTCATTTTTTTTTCGCTTGCCCTTATAACAACAAGAACATTTCAAAGGAACCCACTCCTCAGTGAACCCTGGTTATGGTGCAAAAGCTGGCGCGAGACCCCTGTGGCACCAGCAGCACCTTCTCCCACTTGCCACTCCAGCTGATGCTCTGGGCATCTCTCTTGTCACTCTGTGGATCTGAGCCAGTGGGGATTGGAAGGGAGAGGACCAAGGACAAAAAGGACAACTGGGAGGGCTATCGGCCTTTTCTAGGCGCTCCTGTGAAAAGCAATGGCAGATCCATGTGGCCTGTATCCAGGCACGTGCACTGGGGAGCAACTCCCTCATCTCACGGATGCTGAGGCTGGCAGTGACAGCAGCCATGTGCCCTGCCTGAGTTTAGAGAGGACTGCCAGGGGTGCGTATGCAGGTGCCACGTCACCACCTAGAACACACTGTCTCATGCTGTGAGCCAGGGCTAATTTTAGGCAGACAGCAATGCAGTTCCTGCTGGAATTTTGGAGGCAGAGGCTACACTTGGGCAGCTCCTACTAGCTCGGTAGAATTTAGCCCATGGGACGTGGGGCACAGTGCTTTTCAAAGTTGAGGGTCTGCTTCCTCTATGCAGAGACAACAGGACAAGGAGTGGGGCTTGAGTGAAGACAGAAGCAGCAACTGTGTTGGGATAGACATGGATACAGGGAGGTTGAGAGCAGGGTGGATGCTGGTGTCAGCCATCAGAGGCCCCAGTGGCTGGTGCTGGTCGGTCATGGATGCAGGTCCTTGTTTTTCCTCCTACTTGTTGCTAATCCCTTGGCTTTGCCGTTGGGTAGCATTTGATATCGCACTAGATGGGGACTAAAGGGAGGTGAGTGGTGTCTAGCACATGCACACATCATAATGAAGACAGGGAGAATAAAGTCAAGCCAAGCTGACTTCTGCCTTTTAAAATTGCGATTTTCAGAGGGCAACACCCTTTCCTTTTGATAATGCTGGAGGTAAGCAAAAGAGACTAGGTTTCACAGTCCATTTATCTATTAGGTTACGCCTTCACAATGAAAAAAAGTGTTAAAAGACATCTCTGGAAAAAAATGGTCTTATCCTCTTAAAGGGTAATAAGACAAACACATTTCCAAAAGGGAAGATAACTGAAGCTTCTCAGTTACTTCAAATCTTATATGGAGTTCTCTCAAAGAAGAATTAACAAGAAACCTTCATAAACTCTTTGAAAACACAGAAGAGGGAACACTTTCTAAGCTTATCCTAAGAGACTGACAACAAAACGGAAAAGATCACAAGGTGGGTGGGGAGGCGGTCCTGGAACCAATCCCCTGCAGATACAGAGGGCTGTTACAGGACAACAAATCCAACAGCTGTGTATAAAAGATATCACAAACCATGACTTAGTGGGCTTTGGCCCAAGAATGCAAGATTGGTTCAAGACATAGAAGTCAATGTAATAACAGCACATTGATCTTATGAAGGCCAAAAACCACATCTTTTTCAAGAGATGCAGAAAAGGCATTTGACAAAATCCATCACCCTTTCATGATAAAAACAACTAAGAATAGAAGGGAACTTCCCCAACCTGCTACAGGGTATCTATGGTAAACCCAGGGTTAACATCGTAGTTAATGGTGAGACTGAAAGTTTCCCCTAAGATGAGGAACAAGACAAGTATGTTTGCTCTTGCACTGCTATTCAACACTGTACTAGAGATTCTAGCCAGCAAAGTGGGGCAAGAAAGAAGAAGAAGTGAAACTGTCTATTCGCAGATGACATGATTTTGTACATAGGATCATAAGGAATCTACAAAGGTGTTAACAGAGCTGACAAATTATTTCAGCAAGGACGCAGTATACAAAAATCTTATGAGAATTTGGTTCAAAAGCAGCATTTAAGGCAAAAATTGTTCACAGATCATTAAATTTTTTCCATGAAGTAGACAAGATTTTGTGTACAGCCCTGTATAGTACACACATACAGTACATACACAGATGCTGTACATCATGCAGTAAACTATGACAGCTACACCTAGGTCTGCTTCAGAGAGCTGCTCGGTGGCTTTCTGATTTGTGTATATTCATAGATGAGGTGAGGAATGTGACTTTTTGACTCTCAAAATAGGCAAAAGGAAGTTGCAACAGTTGCAACTGTTGTCAACAGACAACAGCCTTGAGTGAGCAGCACGGACTGGGAACAGGTCCAGGAATGACTAGAAATTCTGTCTTGAGAGTGTCCGGCATTCCTTTTAGCAGGGATAATGAGCATGTGAAACTTACTGTATGGCTTTAGGCTCTTGGTGTCCTGAATTAGAACTTCATTGCAATGAAGGCATCAGAATGTAGTTTAATCTCACAGGAGTGGCATCCCTACTTTTGTTAGGCCCTATGACAGAAACTGTATTCAAAATACCTTCCAATGTGGAAAATTATGATTCCTATTCTCATCTCCATTTGGTGTTTTCTGATCTTCTGAAAATAACTTATCAGTGCCTCAAAATTGTCTTTATTCTGTCTTTACACCCTCTATTCACCTTTCAATCTCTCCCCAGCAATGTAAGCCATCCCTGCTTACCTGCCCAGCTCCCACAACTTGTCTCTTGAATGCACCTGCAGAAGGCTGTGACCCATGCACTGGCAGTGTGGGTAGCTGTGTCCATGGCATGTGGAAATACGCCAGCCCAGTAGAACAGCTGGAATCCTACACTATTAATATGGTTATGTTTCCCAAGCAAGTACTGCTCAATTTATACAAGTATCTGTGATTCTGTAGCACAGCTGAGAATTGTTATAACATCTAACAATTAAATTACAATAACAATATATGACAAATTAGAACTTGGGGAAAGAAGCACAACTTCAAAAGGTTAATTTCCTTTTAAGAAGAAACTAATACGAAAAAAGACTAACATCCCCAACCGCCGCCAAAAAAAACAGCAAATAACACATTAAGTAATTTACCAAAAACAAGACAAATCAAATGGACAACAAATATATGGAAATGTTCAAGCTCACAATGAACGACACATCAAATTCTTCACTTATTAAAACAGCACCAACAGAAAAAGAAATACCTGTGCTTCAGGGATAATGAAAACTCAACATACTCACTCCCTTTCCTAGAATAAAACAATTTCTTTTTTTCAGCTGGACGCAGTGCCTCATGCCTGTAATCCCAGCACTTTGGGAAGCTGAGGCAGGTGGATTGCTTGAGCTCAGGAGTTTGAGACCAGCCTGGGCAACATGGTGAAACCCCATCTCTACTAAAAATACAAAAAAAAAAGAAAAAAGAAAAAAAAAAGGCTTAGCATGGCAGTACATGCCTGTGGTCCTGACTATTTGAGAGGCTGAGGTGGGAGGATCACTTGAGCCAGGGAGACAGAGGTTGCAGTGAGCCGAGATCATACCACTGCACTCCAGCCTGGGTGACAGACCAAGACCCTATCTGAAAAACAAAAAAACTCTAAAAAAAATTTTTTTTCATAATCTAGAAATATAAAAGCCTTAACGTATGTTTGACTCATGATGTTGGCTGTACTACTGGTTTATTGTAAGGAGATGGCCACGATATATGAAGATACTTATCACAGTTATTGATGCTAACAATGAAACATTCAGGAACCCCAGTATGCTATGATGATAAAGACTGTTCGACCTGGGTGATTCTGTGGAGCTAATAAAAACCAAGTTTCCAAATAACATTTAGGATATGGGTCTATGTTTCTAAAAATGGCAGCGGGGGGAGTGGTGGGTTGTGAAGTAACAGTGGTATACAAAACATTTATGGTTTTATGCAAAACTCTTACTCTAACATATATTCATGGAGGCCCAGGTATTTGCATCGCCTCAGGGGAAACTATAATTTGACAAATTCATTCTTGGCCATTTGTGTCAGTTCACAGAAGTGGGGCTGAAAAATCCAGAATCTTTTTTTATTCCTATTTATAAAGCTATAAAATTATAATTTTATTATGCTTAGGGGAAAAAAAGTAGAAATGGTTTGCTTGGGTTCCTTGACCCTATTCAAAAATGGAAATATACAACAACACATTTCTACCCTATGCCTGCTGAGGGGATTTTTCACATTCTTTTCAGCATGCACAATAATCTTTGGGTGGTGGGATTGATCTTCTAATTTTCTCAAACAGACATGCATTATTTTAAAAACAAAACAATCTTTTAAGGACTTAAATATCAAAATCACTAACAACATTTCTCAGTAGGATGCAAAACTGATGAAGTTTGAATCAATAATCATGATTTATTACTTTGTCTATAAAAGTAGTTTCAACACAAGTGAAGTTTAGACTGCGATGGGCTGTTCCCACCACAGTCCAGGATTATGCACAGACAAGCCCCCACCCCAGCAGGGGTATTCTGCCAAAGCCTGCGCTGGACATGTAGGAGTACAGAGGCCACTGCCCATTGTTGGGCTACATGTGCACAATTCATACCCCGATCTAGAGTCTTAAGACAAGAACGACTACCACTGCCCTAGGTTCACTTTGTGAACTCATTCAAAGAGGACTCATTTGGGCACAGCCAATGTAGTACTTAAAATGCATTTTGAGAAAAAATAAATATTCTGTACAATGTATTTACAAGGATCAATTGTTTTGTCACCCACCCACAATTAGTATAAAATTGGGAAACTATAATTTGACAATTAAGAAGCATCATTATTGGCCATTAGTGTCAGATCAACACGGAATGTGGAGCTGATCATCTGAAATATTTTTGAACTATATATATCATATCCAAAATTGCATATTTTAATATGCTCCGAAGAAGAGTTTTTAAAGAAGTAGAAATGATTGTTTGGCTCCTGACCTCCTTCAGTGATGAAAATGCAACCATGCACTCCCCGCTTGTGGCAAAGGGGGAGTTCTTCCCAGTCTTTCTGGAAGCAGGGGCTTCCCAGGGGCCTCCACCCACCCCACAGAACACTCACTATGAGCCCCGCACAGACAGCATGATGCACAGTCTCCAATAGGGATGGCAGGGGCAGCCCTTAAAACTTGAAGAGGTCGATGAAGTGCTGCGGAGACACAGGTGTGAAGCAGCTGTCGGGATCAGCTGCCGTGCAGGGGTGTCCCGAGTCCTGTGGGGAGGAGGGAGATGGTTAGGAGAGGGCCTCACCACCAGCCACACTCCAGTGATGGTGGTTGAGGGATCATAAGCTGCTTGTTAGTGGACCCAGGGTCCAACCTCAGAGGTACATGGGAGATAAATTGGATGGGAATGATCAACACAAGGGCAGCCACAGCCGATTCTACGTAGAGGTTTCCCATGAACTCCTGCTCAGGTAGGACAGGAGATGGTGGCCCCAGGTCAGCCCCTCCAATGCCGAATCTGGTACTGAGTCAGAGGAGCCAGCTGCCAATACCACCCTGCACTGCCCCAGAATCTACGAGGCCACAAAAGAAACCACTGGGGACTTTCTGTCCTCTGGTCCCAGCCATTCCCTTGTCCTGTTGTCCTGTTCCTGGTTTACTTTGTTACACAGGGTTCCCTCCACCCACCATTCATCCCTGAATCAGCTTGCACTCCCTGCCTAGAACAGGAGGACAGTAGGGACATGTGGCCTCAGCCCCTGAAGCTCCTGCTTGCTCCAAGGGAGCTGGCCATGCTCACATACCTAAAGATCCAAAATTATATTTAATATGAGAAGTGATGAAAGAATTAATTTTGCGGATAAAGACTCACAGAATCTTAGGAGGAACACAGATAAATGGGACCAGAGGCTATGTGGTCAATGCTGGGTCTCTCCATGGCACGCCCTGGCAGTGCTGCCACCCCAGGTGCTGTGTGGTGAGTTTCATCTGAATGAAGTGTTTATGGACTTGTCTAGCACCCTTCCTAAGCACGAAGGCATTAGTCTGCGAAGTATTTCATGAACACGCTGGTTCTTGATGAGGTGATCAAAGTGGCCACTCAGCCCTGCTCAGGGTCCTGAGAAAGCTCAGGTCAACGAGAGCTGGAATCAAGCCGAGCAGTGGCCAGGATGACGTGCATGAAATGCAACATAATACAAGGTTTTCATCCCGAACACATGATGTGTGGCAAGACAAGGAAGTACCTTGAATAGTAAAGCAAGATGGTAGTCCTTTGAGATCATGAAGAAAGAATCAGGAAGGAATGCAGTGAAGGGAGGGAAAAAAGGAAACATTAAGATTAGAAAGAGCCAGACTGTATTTAGGCATTCAGGTTTGATTCATATTATTTACAAATAACTAAAAACATCAGGTAACTGAATTTGGACAGTACGAGGTTATTAAAAGTAAGCAAACAAGGTATCATCGGATAACTGAAATTCCCAAACTACTTGAAGACACAGTCTTAAATATATCTGTACCTTTAAGTCTCTCAAATTGGCAACTAATAAGGCTGCAGTGGTAAATAATCTTCAAAATTACTCACTCTAAAAGAAATGCTGATATTTCCATGTGCAGTTTATATTAAAACTTCATAGTTCATTTTTTGGGGGGAAAAGTTCTTTGTTTGTTCTTTAATGTCCAGAGGGTCTGCTCTGTGCTAAATAATGCACATTAACTCAATTTCACACATGCCCTTAAGCCAGCCTCCACCTCTGACACTTGTTTCTCCAGGCCAGTGGAGGCCACTTTCCGATACAGACCCAAGCCTCAGCTGCTGCCCCCTGTGCTGTTTTCCCTGCTGGTTCAGGCTGCTACCAGCAAAGCAGCTTCCTTGCAAGACCAGGACCACCAGACCGTGAAGGCTGCATCTTACATTCTGGCTCCGACTTTGCTCCTGATGTCCATACAGGCCTGTGGGGTGAACGCCAGGTGTCCAGTCCTCTATTCTGGCAACTGATACACCAAGAAAGAAACAGGACATAAAAATGCCAAACTCTCATCCTGGCTTCCCTGACTTGGCCTACAAGTCCACAGTTTTTAACTGAGGTTTAGTACAGCTGGGAGAAAACGCCACCCCCTCAGTGACCCTGAGTGCAGGGTGCACTAGCGGACCCTCCCAGGGCTATCGAAGTCAGTCTTTGGCTGTAGAGCTTAACTCAGCCCAGTTACTTACAGACTGTGTGGAAGGCTAACTAAAGCAGGTAGACAAGTTAAAAAATAGCTCCAATATAGTAGAGCCAGAACAGATGGGAAACCAGCTTGGGAGCAGATGAAGTGGCTCCACAGCACTGCTGACTGGAGAGCTCCAAGCTTATGTACCGTGGGAAGTGACAAAATGACAAAATGCGGACCTGAAACAGATGCACCATGGTGTCAGCTCATGACCAAGTCCCAGGACCAGGTAAGGATTTAGGGTCACCAACACCCAGCCTCGTTTTAATAGCTTTGATATTACTTTGGTTTCTCAGTCAACACAAACTACTGGATGCTACACAAACAACACAAAAAAACAAAAAGCAGTAACCCTAAGCCTAAGTGCTATTTTCTGAGCACCAGCTATGTGCCAAGTTGCCAGGTACAGGAACGTTGAGCCTTCACAGCTCCTCTGTGTGGTGGGCCATGGTGTCAAACCAAGACCCTAGGAGGGGCGGTGAGTGCAGGAGACCCTGAGGCAGGTCCAGGTCTGCCTGACTCCAATCTGAGCTTGGCTCACCAGGCAACTCACATCTGGATAGCCAGTGGGAGACAGGGCAAGAAGTTCCTGACATTTTCAGGGGTTAAATTAGGAGGAATGGCTCTTTGTAAATACTTCCATGCACGGATTCAGAACTAAAAACGTGGACTGTGACTACTGCCTTCTATTATGATATTCAGTGGGAGAAGCTGTGATGGGACCACTCACTGTAGCTGCAGCGAAGTGGACATCACAGCCTCCGGGGATGAGACATGAACCTTCCAGAACTAAAATGGGCAGCTGTCTTTGCTAGGAGAGACTTGTTCTCAATCTCCATGATATGCTCAAATACGTTAAGAAGGTTCATTAAATACAAGAATGGCAAAGCAAATTCTTTTGGAAGGCTAAACATTATCTCTCAATTTATAAAAAAAATCAGAACTTATATATTTCAGGAAACTAGATGCTCCCAAATCCAAAACTTTTGAGCACTATGATGCTGCAGTGGAAAATTACACACGTTAAATACATAACACAAACTTTGTTTCATTATAAAATTACTAAAATATTGTATGAAATTATCTTCAGGCTCTGTGTATGTGAAACACAGATGAAAAAAATCTGAAATCTGAAACACTTCCAGTCCAAAGCATTTCAGATAAGGGAGACTTGATCTGTTCTGCCCAACAATGTAGAAGCGAAGGAGTGTGGAGTGTGTATTTCTTCGTTAGTTGCTCAACAGACAGGGAGTGCTCCAATATTCATACATATTGTTCTAAGAAGAATACCATCACATACAAAACTGAAAGCCTTCTATCCCTTCTATGAATTATATTTTCCCCTATAAAAGTATCACTGCTTTTAATAGTTCTATAGTACAAAACAATCTGCTCAGGAGAAAAAAGAAAAGTAACTCTTAGGAGAAGCACTAACTCAAATTAGAAATTACAGTATTATGCCCACTCTTACTCTGTGATTGAAGACACAGCCACGTGTTTTCAGTGTTTTAATATTTCCAGAGTAGAACACGTGTCAGTTCTACAAAGAACTACACAGAAGGGGGGCCCTGTTCCCTCCAGGGTCAGGTGTCAAAGCTGGGTGAGAACCTGGACTTCACTCACTTGGCCCCTGTCCTTCTGTCCACAAGCATCTGCCTGTGGCTTCTACTGCAGACAACTCACCTCCATATTGTGCTTTTTGTGCCCTGTAACTGGGGAGAGAAGAATAGAATGAGGGCTCTCTCTTGTTTATCTGTAATCTTACTGATGAACTGATTTGTTGACTTCACCAAGTTGAGAATAAACTGGAATCAAGATGTTCCTACTCTTGAGAGATAATATTCTATAAAACAGTTGTACTACTGCAAAAACACATAATATAACTTGAATCCTTTTAATTTCAGAAAAGCAGTCATACCAAAATATAAATCAGAAATAAAATCTCTTAGTTATTCATGTAACAGTAACTATTCATGATGCTGTTTACCTTTGATATACCAAATAAAACTATTAAAATAATGCAAGAAAAACACCTTTGCATTCTCTGCTCAACCATGGATTAATTTTTAAAGCCACAGTATGTAATTGGAAATGAAAAAATGAAATGCAGTTAGCTCTTTCCAACAATCTAGAGCTTGCTTTAGGTCCCATCTGATAACAAATTTAGATAAATGTAAGGCAAAAGAAGTAATCATAATAGGTTATGGTGTCTATCAGGCAAAAGCTCCGTCTCCCTAGACCTAGCGAAGGCAAGAGCAGAGACAGCCCACTCCTTCAAGAGGCAGGGTCTCATCTAGACCAGGGACAGTCAGTGGGGGCTCCCTCTGCAGAGCAGACAGCAGCTCAGCAGGGTCACTCCAGGACCAGCTTCTGCCTAGTTTCAACATTTTTTTCTCCCACAGTGAAATCTCACAACATCAAACATGTTCAAATGTGAAGCAAACCATGGAAACACACTCCAGGGTGAAACAATATTAATGTGTTAAGAAAAAGTGGATAATGGCCAAGTGCCTGTAATCCCAGCAGTGTGGGAAGCTGAGGCAGACAGATTGCTTAAGTTTGGGAGTTTGAGACCAGCCATGGATAACATGGCAAAACCTCATCTCTACCCTCACCCCCCACTCAAAAAAAAATCAGCTGAGCTTGGTAGCTCTCCTCTGCTATGCCAGCTACTCAAGAGGCTGAAGTGGGAGGATCACTTGAGCCCAGAAGTCGAGGCTGCAGTAAGCCATAACTGTGCCACTGCAGCCATAACTGCCTGGGTGACAGAACAAGACCCTGTTTCAAAAAAAGAAAAAAAAAAAAAAAGGATTGAATTAGCCGAGCATGGTAGCACCTGCCTGTAGTCCCAGCTACTCAAGAGGCAGGAGGTTGAGGCTGCAGTTATGATGACAAAACTGCACTCCAACCTGGGTGACAGAGTGAGACCCTATCTCAAAAAACAAAAAAGGAAATAAAAAAAGAAAGAAGCATATATAGACATTTACCTCTGACTGTGGAAAACATTCTTTTCAGATACACAATCTGGATGGTGAGAACAGGAAGAAACTGGATGAAGGGATGAGGTAAGTAACAATAGTCTTGTTAAGTTCTGATCATATAAATGAGAAAAATGCAGATTTTAAAATCTGGGACTTCTCTATGGACCCTTTTTCTCTAAGAATGTGGCTTTGAGAAATGAAGCCTAAGCTGGTCCTGGCCTTGCAGAGATGATGGGGACATGAAGGGCCGAGGGCTAAGTCTGGGGAAATGAGGAAGGTGCACTTGTCCTCAGATGTGCAGAGGGGTCACACTCCAGCCTTTGACCTCAGGCTGGGGGTCAGCAGGGACCCTGGAGCTGCTGCCAGGAAAAGCCAGCAGCCACAACCCGCCTGCGATGCCCTCCTACACACTAACTTCTGCAAAAAGGTGAAGCGTTCTGGTTTTCAGCATTTCTGATTTAAGCCACAAGCTGAATGAACATCTGTTTCCCTACCCCAACATTTGGTAAAATATACCTTCTTAACTTACGTATAACAAACAATATTTTCCATTTTTTACTCTTAAAATACAGGCGATCAGTCTGTTTTACCAAATTTTAATCCTGAAATTCCAAGCATGTATTTAAATTGGTACCTTCCAAAAGAGAATGCTGCAGTGCCGACAGAAATGCAGCGTGTCTCCATACTGCTCCTTTGCTGGGTAATGTTTCTGAAGTGCAAAGTACATCAACTTCCACTCAATATGTCCTTTTTCTGAAAGGATCAAATGTCTACAAAACTAAACAAACAAAACTCCATTCAGAATCAGCATAAGATGACTTTCAAAGCATAAAATTAGGTGTAAAACTTTTTCGTTTTATTAAAAAAAATTTTTTTTAAACTTCAGTAGCCTTACAGGAACAAGTGGGTTTTGGTTACACCGATGAATTGTACAGTGCTAAAGTCTGGGATTTTAGTGCTTGCATCACTAGAGAAGTATGCATTGTACCCAGTATGTAGTGTTTCATCCCTCACCCTCCTCCTACTCCTCCCGCTTCCGAGTCTCCAATGCGTATTATACTGCTCTGAGTGCCTTTGTGCTTAGCTCCCACTTATAAGTGGGAACATATGGTATTTGGTTTTCCATTCTTAAGTTATTTTACTTAAAATAATGACCTCCAATTCTATCCAAAATTATTTTTCAAAGGCAGTATAGTACATAAAACAATTATTTGAAATTAAACTCACTTGGATTAAATCGGTAAGTGACAAACCAAATAAATTGTGTTATGCCTGTATATTAGAATACCAAGCGGCTGTTAAACAGAATTAAATATCCCAATTTGGAATGATGTCCATAATATATTATTAAAATAAGTTACACACATATTTGATAAGGGACTTATATCTAGAATATATAAAGAATACTTAACAACTCAATAATAAAAAGACAGATAACCCAAAAAATGGGCAAAGGACTTGCAAAGGCATTTATCCAAAGAAGTCACATAAATGGACATAACCTCATGAAAAGATGCTCTAGTGCAGCCACTTTGCAAAACAGTCTGGCAATTCCTCAAAAAGTTAAACAGAATCCACCATATGACTCAGCCATTCTACTCCTAGGTTTCTAACCAAGAGAAATGAAAACATGCAACTACACACAAACTCGAATATGTTCATGGCAGCATTATTTGTAAAGGCCACCAACTTTTATCAAACAAACTAAATGTCAATCAGCTGATGAATGGATAAACAAAAAGTGGATATACATAGAGTGGGATATTATTCAGCCTTAAAAAGGAATGATGCTCTGATTTATTCTACAACATGGAGCCGTTAAGGACATCATGCAAAGGGAAAGAAGCCAGTTACAAGGTAACAGATACCACAGATTCTACTTATATTACATGTCCAGAACAGGGAAATATAGAGACAGAAAGTTGATTGAGGGTTGCTTAGGGCTGGAAATGGCAGCTGAAGGGCACAGGTGGTTTTTTGTTTTTAACTGAGGTGATGCTAATGTTTTGGCTGTGTCCACACCCAAATCTCAAATTGTAGTTCCCATAATTCCCATGTGTCATGGGAGGTACCTGGTGGGAAGTAACTGAATCATGGGGGCAGGTCTTTCCCATGCTGTTCTTGTGACAGTGAGTAAGTTACACAAGATCTGATTGTTTTATAAAGGGGAGTTCCTGCACATGCTCTCTTGCCTGCTGCCATGTAAGATGTGACTTTGCTCCTTCTTTGCCTTCCACAATGATTGCGTGGCCTTTTTCTTAATAAATTACCCAGTCTCAGGTATGCCTTTATTAGCAGCATGAGAATGGACTAATACAGATGCCAATGTCCTACTATCAACTGTAGTTATGGTTGCATAAAGTGGGTGCTATCTTAATAAAGGTGTTACCAAAAACATCAATGTTACAGAGTGACTTTCAATTATAGTTTTGAAAATGACCAGTGCACAGCTAGATAAATTAATGTGTACGTCTGACTGCGTATAAAAGCCTGAAACAAAACAAAATGCATGGGCTTAAGGAGTAACAGGGCTGCCTTGGGGTGGGGGCCTTTAACTTGTTTGTACAACACCGTACTAGTCTTTAGGGCTGTTGCTGCAAGGAGCATGTTTTACTTTTCAGAGCTAAAAATAATCACTTGTATAACATACTTCAGTCATGGCTTTTGGGGGCTTTGGAAATTATCATGGAGTCAATGAGGAAATCTTGTTTCTAACAAAATTTGAAAAGAAGACTACTTAAAAAATAAAAAAGTAGTAGTTACCAGCCTGGTTATATTTACCCCTATCAATTTCTGTGTTCTCCAGGCAGGCACTGTTAAAATATTAGTTTCTAGAGACTAAAAACAACCATTAGTTATCTCATTTCTACTTCCTACTAATTTTGCGCTATGCCAGTGTTCACAGGGAGAATCCCTTCCCATAGTTTTTCTCTTAAATAACCGTCTGTGATTTTTCTGAACTCAAATGCAACATCCCACCAGATGCTCCAGTAAAGAGCATTTAGCTGACGTTTCCTTCCATACTATTTTGAACCAGTCCAGTTTTCTCAGGTGTCTAGTTTTTACTTTGAGGATGCTTCCTTATCTATGCTTTCTCATAAAAGTTATTTCTAATATGCTTCATTTTCAGGGTCTTAATGTTAGTTACTGAGGCCTGAAGAACAGATCATTATTTTTTGATGCTGCATTTTTATGATTTAGTTAAGAAAATGTGTACAAATGAGAGTACTTGCAAGTGCTAATTACTAATTCTAACTTCACTATTCTAGGATATTAGTGCAGAGCAGACATTTAACCTACTTAAAGCAATTCTTTTAAGAATGGTAATGACCACAGAAATGGCCAAAAGACGTACTTAAGTATGTTTAGGGTCCAGATGTATCAACACCTGCCAGGCACTCTCATTAATGCCTTTTGGGAACAGCTCAGGCCTGCGTGTTATAGGGAGTGTCCCAGGGCAAACTGGGAGGCAGAGGGATCATCCCAGATGACCTTCATTTACCTCTTTTCCTAGGATCTAAATCCTCCCTACAATATTCTATCCACGCCCTCCCCCACATGCCCAATGCTGACTTAAAATTCAATCTACTATCTCCTACTCAAATTAACACTGGAATTCTTCTGCTTCTCTGGAACAAGTCCACCTGAGACAGTTTTCCCCAAGGTACCCATAACCTCTGCTCGGCTAAATCTCACAGGCTTTTCTTTGTCCTCCTATTAATCTCTCTGTCCATCCAGCTCCCCCTGGTTCTGGGCCCCCTCATTCTATTACTCCACATTGGCGATGGTGCCCTCAGGCCCTGCCCAGGCTGACCCATTGCCTCCTATTCTCTCCAGATGCATCTGTCCAGGCCCTAGCTCCACATACTTCTTGGACATTCTCCATGAGGCCCTTATTCAGGCCAGCCCCCTCCTGTGGGAGACCCCAGCCCATTGGGGTCATCTTCCCTATTGCCCTTTTGCACTTCCCTGCCCGTAACTCTTTTTTCCCAAGGCAGGATCGTAATGGACCTTCCTGTGTCCACTCCAGCCTAGTCCTCAAACAAGAACAGAGGCTATTCTGAAAGCTGCAATTCCATGTGCTTTGCTGGCTCTCCTGAGCTCACGGGATACAGACAAGGATCCTTCATGTGGTTCGGCCTTTGCTGTGCTTCCTCACCATCGACCCCTCAAACAGCATCCTCGTAATGCTAAGGTCCTGCTCTCTGCCTAGGCCCTGGTGACTGCCCTGCATTCCAAGGGTAGACCATGCTCCTCATAAAAGGCACCCAGTGCCATTCTAGATCTTCACGGTGCTGACCACAGTTCAAACCCCACCCCGTGAGGAGTGCAACGCGCCTCCTTCTAGCCACCTGCCTTACCTGGCTGTGCCCAGCCCAGTGCAGAGCAGGTGCCTTGTACATCTGTGGAGTGCTGAGGGGAACCCCCAGTTTGGGCAGAGGCCCAGGAACGGGGCCACAGGGCCTCACTGTGGATGAGGTGAGGAATGAGCAAACCACCCTGGAAAGGCCTCAAGGAGTGACAGCAGAACACGCCTTGTGCTTCCCCACATGCACTCCCAAGGGCAGCAGGCAAGGCAGGGAGGGAGGTGAGCTGTGGACACTCAGGAGCGGCATGTACCATGTGCTGAGAACACTGAGGTGCACAGAGGGGCCTGACTTTTCAAGGATGTGCAGCTTGGTCAAAAGCAGAAGTGGAAGCTGATTCATGAAATCAGGAGAAAAGGCAGTAAGCCAGGGGCTCCATGTACCTCGTTGTCAACAGAGGAGAGAAAAGAACTCGGCTTTTGCTTTGCTGTTCAGTTTTGGGTTATTTTTAGAATCATGGTTTTTTTCCCAATATGAAAAATAAACCTTACATTCTATAGGAGAGAAACCATAGCAATCTCAGTAAATTCTGATTGTTCCTGGCTCTTTAGAAATGGAAAATATCCAGCCATTCTTTCCCTCCACGTGAGTTTATAGGGTATGGCCCCCAGGCAGACTCTACTAAACTCTCAGCCTGAGGGGACACTGCTGCACCCCACTCACCTGCTTTTCAGCAAAATGGTACTGACAAAGCTTCTTCCATAGCTGTCTGTCTTCACTGAGCATATACAATGTGGGGGTCACCTGGCCTAAGGTGATGATGTCCCATCCATCTGAGAAGCGGTACAGGATGTTGTTCAGCATGTGCAGAGGAAGGTCGCTGAGGGTGAGGCCGTTGTTCACTTGCTGAAAGGAAAACACAACAGCATCTCATTCAGAAGATGGCCAATGTTTGTTCACACAGTAGCTGAACGGTCAAGCTAAGATGAATGCTTCAAAACATGGTAACATAAAAGGAGCTCTCCAGGTCATGCGTCGCAAGGTGTCAAGGGCCTGCATCCACTACCCTGGGAAGGGCTCCACGGCAGGACAGAGCCAGGCTGTTACTGGGTGAGGCCAGGTCTCTGTCAGCACCAAGAGGTCAGCACTCCAGTACTGCATCAAGACACAACTAGAGAAGGGCAGGTCTGCAGATGCGGCGCTGCTGCCCAGATGAATCCAAAGCGCCACGAGGGCAACAGGACCCCCATCACCAGCAGGGGGCGGGGCCTGCACCACACTCATCAGGTTGCCTGGACAGCCCCTAGGCCTTGATGGCACAGCTGGTCACCCCAGTGATGAGGGAGGTTGACTACGTCATCTGCAAAGCCCCTTCTAGCTTTATGGGCTGTTTTCTTTTTCTTTACTCAGGTGTAATTGATAAATGAAACCTGTCTACACTGGCAGCGCGTGGTGTTCTGTGTTTGTACGTGTTACGGAACCACGGCTACAGCCCAGTTTGTTGTCTATCACTTCAAGTCATAATGTTCTTGTTTCTGTGGTGAGAACATTCAAGATCTACTCTCTTAGTAAATGTGAAGTAAAGGATGTGTAATTATTAACTGCAGTCAGCATGCTGTGTAGACAACCTCCAGAACAGACTACTTCTGCACTACAGTAACCTTTCACCCTCCGTCCAACATCCCTCCACCTTCTAGCTTTACATTTCTATGACTTCAAGTTTACAAACTATGTTCTCGCTCACACACGCCAGAGAGTAAATGCAATGCATCTTCCCTCAGAAGATACACGTGTGTGCATGCGCCAGGCTGAGGAAGGGTGGCTGTCCTTGGCCCCAAGAAGTGGGCTGAATCAGTTCAAAAATTAAACTCTGCTCTGAAGCTGACCTGGAATAGCCCTGGATTGGGTTTGAGGCTCAAACTATTTCAGACTTTTCAGGCCTCAGTTATTTCTAAATGCATCCCTTCAGGCACCTCTTCCTGACAGGAAGGTTCTGGCTGTTTGGGCGGGACAGAGGTTGCCTAGTCCCACCTCGGTTCTGGACCCCAATCTGGGGCGGTGCTTCTCCCATGTGTTCACCTGTGAGCTTCTGATTTGTGTTTGTTTCTTTTGTTCCCAAAAGGTCAATATACGTACTGAGCCATAGGGAGAGCGAGCTTCCTTCTGATGTGTTGTGCCCTTCTATAATCCTACTGCACGCAAAGCACAGTGACCATGTACTTTTTGGCTAAAATGAGCTAATGCCGTGAGGTGGTTCTCGAAATCACCTGACCTCTGTAACAGTGGAGTGTAGGGAGAGGTGACTGGGGCACCTGTGCCTTGACACCCCATTTTCTTCTCCTGCTTCTCTATAATGTCCTTGCTATGGAAGCAGCTTCTTAGGACTTCAGAGTGGAAATTGCTGCAGGGCCCTTCTCACGCATCCCAGCAGGCAGCATGACGAGGGACCGCCAGTGATGCACTCCAAGCCACCTTTTACCTTATCTAGTGCACTACGCATCTGCCAGACATGGGTGGGGCCTCAACACTGCTTGACAGTTTGTGAAGCACTCCAACATTCTGGACAGAATCACGAAGCTTTCATGGACTGCAGCAGTGCTGTCCTGTCCTGCACTGTCCCTTTGCACTCATCCCCACACATGGGTTTTTTGCCCCTACAGCTGATGGGACCCACACAAAGGGCAGATGTCAGGCCTATTGTAGGCTATGGAGCTGCACAGTCTAAGAGATATCACTTCCCCCGCTGCCAGCATGGTGCCCATAGGGTCTCCGAAAACTTCTTTGCTCATTACTGATGAGTCTGACACATTTGATTCAAGTCTTAACCCATCCTTTCATCTTTATCATCTAGCATATGGCAGAGAGTACATAGAAAAGAGAATACGGCCAGGCTGGGTGGCTCATGCCTATAATCCCAGCAACCGAGGAGGCTGAGGTGGCAGGATCACCTGAGCCCAGGAATTGAAGGCTGCAGTGAGCCATGACGGTACCACTACACTCCAGCCTGGGCAACAAAACAAAAAGGTAACATGCATGCAAATCAACCCCAACGAAAAGTCTAACACTCTCACAAGAATTATGTCTTTCAGGTGCTTCATTTTTCTTCCTATTGAGAAAAATTTCTGTAGCAGACTGGAGTTTAAAAATATTCTGCTGCCTAAATCATAAAGTTTAAAGGTAGTATGAAGAAAAAAAAATCCTGGATTAGTGCAGTTTTAGAAACTGGTGTGACAACTTGGCATTTGGGATTTCTGGCAGAGTCCAGTTTTACAGCCAACCCTGTTAATGGCTATAACAAGAGGGTGTACTAGGAATGCCAGTACTTCTCATCCAAACAAAATCTTGAAATGTGACAAGGCACAGAAGTCTTGCTGAACATGTCAGAAATCCTGCTGCATTTTTCCCTGCACCTCCTCCTCCACTGATTCACTACCTGCTCTTTGTCATCATGACATCTCTTACACCTACACTACACTGGAAGAAACGATGCTGCTGCTTTTTTTAATTTAGGGTAGTCTCAGCTATTGCGTGCTACTATCAATGATTCCCATTTCTCTGTGGAAGCACTTCTGCTAGCACACCACTCTCTTAGCCCCTAGATGCAGAAGTTCCCATACCTTCTCACAGGAGTCAATTCTGCAACTTCTGGGAGTTTTTTTAAGCCAGTTTACTTATTGTTGGTGGCTTCAAGTCAGTCATAGTGGGAAAGTGACAAATGCTACAAATCAAACCTCTTGGCCCTGGAGAGCTAGTTGTTAAGCATTGACTAACATACCACCACCTGGATATTTTCCCCTCATTCTTTAAGCTCCACCTAAAACATCACATCTCTTGTGAACCAATGTAATGTCAATGGCCCTGTGTGCATCTGTTATAACACCCCCACTGAGTTCCGTGACACATCATGTGCTCTTCTTCCTGGGGCACTTGGGAGGCCCCATGCTAAGGCTCATGCCTGCTAATGCAGGCGTCCCACCTCACAATGGGCCTAGCAGTGCTGACTGGGTGAGGAAGCATGTGAACACATACCTGTGTGCCTACTCTAACTGAGTCACAGAGATGTGCACAGGAAAGCCAATTCATCAGCACTAACATATCTTCAAATGCAGCTTAAACAGCAAAGTATACTTGTTCTACAAGAAAAAAAATTCTGATGCCCTTAGGAACTTTTCAACATGAATATACATTAAATTTCTGCTTACTTTTGGGACTACGAGAATTTAGATTTAAGGGGTGTCAAGGCATTTCTTTTTTCTTTTTTTAGATGGAGTTTCATTCTTGTTACCCAGGCTAGAGTGCAGTGGCATGATCTCAGCTCACTGCAACCTCCGCCTCCCAGGTTCAAGCAATTCTCCTGCCTCAGCCTCCCGAGTAGCTGGGATTACAAGTGCCTGCCACCACGCCCGGCTAAATTTTGTATTTTTAGTAGAGATGGTTTCACCACATTGGCCAGGCTGGTCTTGAACTCCTGACCGCAGGTGATCCACCCTCCTCGGCCTCCCAAAATGCTGGGTTTACAGGCGTGAGCCACTGAACCCAGCCAGGGGTGTCAAGGTATTTCTTCTTGGGATAATCTAGAAGACAAAGATGATTGTCAGCTCACTGGAGAAAGCTGGCCCGTGTCCTATGAGACTGAGATGGCGGAACTTCAGGCAGTATGCTCAGACTTCCACTTTCGGGGATCCGGGGAGGCTCTCAGCTGCTATGTTCTAAACCCATCTGCTTGAGTCACCTCCAAATTCACATAAATAAGTGTGAGGCAGCAATCTACCATCAGCCAGCAGGTCAGGAGACCAGATCGTCACCTTAAACAGCCTCAGACAAATTTGGCTGACTGAGTCCGGCATCCACAATGCAGCTTGGTTAATTGAGCTGTAAAGTTCTCTTTCTACTGGTTTCAAGTAACATTCCCAGAAAGGTAAAACTCCTCTGGCCAACTCCTACAAGGGAACCTGACCCTCCTTGAGGCTGGAAGCAGGGCATAGGGTCTAGAAGCCAAGCTCCTCACAGAGGCACATGCCATGCCTCCTGCTCCAGAGAGCACTCAGGTACTGCTGTGAAGAGATGCCAGGCAGTATACAATCGTGAATCAAACAGAAGAAATAAGTTCAAGGTCTTTGATGGTAAAATGTGAGTGGAAATGATGAAAACTGGCACCTTTGTGTTATCATCTATGCTCTTATTCCTCAAACATTAATGATTAATTTCATTTTTGTGCCTTATTTTTCCCACTTGATCAAAATGGTGCTACAATAACACCTATCCAGCTGTGCGGAGGCAGAGAGGTACTGCCAGTTAAGTGTGCTCTGCCTACCAGGGCTGTGGGAACCACCCCAGGCCAAAAGCAGAGTGTCTTCTCCTTTCACTGGTTATGGGCAGCCCTGAGTGGGGCAAGCTGGGGCCACATGCACTCCTATTATCCCTCAGCCCATGCCTCTTCTTAGGTAGTATGAACAGAAAGAAGACATACAGCTGTGCCTTCCTGCTCTGCCTCAGCCCACCCAGTCAAAGGTGCAAGCCTCTCCCATGCTTTCTCCTTTCTACTCTTGTTGAGGTATGGCCCCATCCTTGGAGCTTCTTTGCTGTCTCCACTGGTCTGAGGCTGACATTCAACCACATCTCTCTCCAAAGAATGCAGAGCCACTAATCCTAGCTGGAACTTCCTAGCCAGAGCAGAACGGCTGCTTCCTGGCCTTTCCCAAACACCCTCTTCTTTGAGATCCTGACCATGAAAACCCACCATGGACAACAACATTGCCTACTCTCTCCCCAGAGGGTCACCAGCTGGTCATCACTACCATGGATCTGCCTCATTAGGGGACTTGGGCCACATGGTCTGGCCACTCATGTCAGGACTTCTACAGCAAGTCCGTGCCATGTGTAAGTGTCTTACGGATGGACTTGTAGCACAACCCATCTACGCATGGGAACACAGCAAAAGAGGCAGCGAAGAGACAGCCTATGCAAAGCTCTGAACTACTGTAGGGTCATATCATGACAAGAGAACACAGTCCAACATTTATAACAAACTTGCTTGACTCCTACTGATGCTGAATGTTAGATTATTAATGATAATGTCAGACTTATAACTAGACAATCATCACTCTTTTTGTAAATCCCATATTAGATGGCAGATAAACAGCCAAAAGTTAAGGCATTCAAAGGGCACTTGAAAACCCCTCCTTTGGCCGGGCGCAGTGGCTCACACCTGTAATCCCAGCACTTTGGGAGGCTGAGGGGGGTGGATCACGAGGTCAAGAGATCAAGACCATCCTGGTCAACATGGTGAAACCCCGTCTCTACTAAAACTACAAAAAATTAGCTGGGCATGGTGGTGCGTGCCTGTAATCCCAGCTACTCAGGAGGCTGAGGCAGGAGAATTGCCTGAACCCAGGAGGCGGAAGTTGCGGTCAGCCGAGATCGTGCCATTGCACTCCAGCCTGGGTAACAAGAGCGAAACTCTGTCTCGGAAAAAAAAAAAAAAAAAAGAAAACCCCTCCTTTAATGTGGAACCTGGGGTACAGCGATAAAAGGTAACCATGAGCCCACCAGTACAACCTGCAAAATCTTTGTACCACAAAGGCTACATCACTCACGCCACTAAGATATATCTTCAGTTTATTCTTTTTCTTATTATGACTAGAGATAAATAAAACACTATCTAAAATATTGGGGCGATGGTGTTAATATTTTTCTTGTTGAAACTAGTTACCAGAATAAACAAAAAATATCAAAAACAACTGAGGTGATTTGCACCTTCTTTTGGCCTTGTTCATTGTTGCCAAGAACTATAAACACATCGCCAAAAAAGACAGCAAGGAAGAAGACAAAAAATTAATAACCTGGGAGAAGCAAGAACTAAATAAACAGAGAATTACTGGCAATGCAATTTAGCCTTAATTTACTGAATGTTATTCTAATAACTGAAATATTTATACTTCCCATGAAGGTAAATTAATTTACACCTAATCACCCATAGGATCAGCCTGGTTTAATAATTGCTATTCCCACTGTCTTTCCAATAGCAACTATAAGCCATTAATGGGTCTTTGGTCCTATTCTATTTTAAAAGGATGTGATGAATATTTACGAAAGTGTTAAAAAAAAAACTTTCAGAAAGCTATAGCAGTCTTTCATGTATGCTTAGAAGAGATAACAACTTTTGTAATATAAAAACAAAGTGTAATAATTCTTGAGAAGAGATATTTATACCTTAGTCATCTGAAGATCCTGTAGCTGTTGTTGCCAGGTGAGAATAGTTTCTAATCGGCAAATCCAAATATTGATGTTTCCCACTAATACAGACTTCCCTACTCCTCTAATAAGAATGCAGAGGGTGGAGCTTAGGTCTTGCAGAAGATCTTTGATTAGGCGAGGATTGTGGTGATCATCAAGAACTGGAATAAATAAAAATAAAACTACGGATGGATACAGTTAACCAACACTTTCACTTGATCTTAGCCAAAAGGCCGAGAAGCGATTAACCAACACTTTCAAAAATAATCTAGTTTCACAACCCAAATGTCCACTGACAGATGAACAGACAACATGTGATCAATACATGAAATGGCATATTATTCAGCCTTTAAAAGGAGGGAAATTCTGACATATGCTTCAGCATGGTTGAACCTTGAAGACATTACGCAAAGTGAAATAAGCTAGTTACAAAAGGACAAATATTATATAACTCCACTTATGTGAGGCACATAGTCAAATTCATAGAGACAGAAAGCAGAATGATGATTACCAGGGGCTGAGGGAGGAGTAATGGGGAATTTGTGTTTAATGACACAGTTTCAGTTTGGGAAATGAAGAAGTTCTGGAGATGAATGGTGGTATCAATGCACAGTAAGATGCACGTACTTAATGTCACTGAACTGTATGCTTAAAAACTGCTAAAATGGTAAATTTTATGTTATAGGTATTTACCACAATAAAAACATTTGTGTAACCCAAAAGTGACATCATTTTTGAGATACCACAAATATAATGAGATTTTTTAAAACTTTAAAATTTTATCTGATAAATTTTCAGTTGGGTCTACAATTTTGCCTTTAAAATGGTCAGTTTATAATTTCTTTTGTACTTAACACAGACTATTTTAAAATGTCTTAAATACATATTTAAATTTTAAATATTTTAAAATGTCTTAAATACATATTTAAGAGTCACATATTCCTATGTATGTATAAAGTCATGGTGTGAAATTGAAAGTTCTATTTACTAACAGCCAGTAATTTATCCAGACAAACTCATTAAGTTCAAAAGAAAATTATTGGCTTATTTGATGTCTAAGTGAGTCACAATCCTGCTAATTTTGGAAGTAAACATATAAAATGAACTCTGATTAGCCAACCATGAAAAGGTAAATAGCCTTTTAAAATTCTGGGTTTAGTTATTTTTCCTAATATATCCCTTTGTATGCAAAAGCAACTTTAAAAAAAAGTAAACAGCAGTTAACACCAGGAACTGGAGGGATGACCTGTACTTCTGATGCTATCACATTATTTACACAATTGTTTTTGACAGCATGCATACTAGGGAAAGATAAAAGAAAAATCCCATCTCCTTACACCAAATTTCTAGTTAAGATTTAGAGTATTAAAAATACAGTGATCATCTTACCCTTTTGAACAATTTTATCCAAAATGTTGAAGTAATTCTTTTGTGCCACACCACTCAATGAAGTTAACTGGGATTTTGCAATTAGCTGCAATAACTTAAAGGAAAGGAAAAAAAGCTGAGTGATATATAAATCTATTTAATATGGAATTACAAACCACAGTGACATAACATACACGCATGAACATTTCTAACGTGCCATCCTAAATTAAGTCACTGTATCAGTCTGCGTCCAGGTGTAGGAACAGTTACTACCCATGCTAATCTGAAGAGAACTTCATACAAGGGAGCTGAAGCAGTCGTGGCCTGCAGCTCTGCCTTTTAGTCTTACAGGCTTTCACTTAGTTAGTGGAAGCACATCTCCTCCCATAGCCTAGGCTGCAGGAGTCTGCAATGGCGCTTCTAGCTTTCCAGCCTATGTAGGACAAGGGCACACCAGAAAGAGGCTAGAATGAATGCTTGGGCACTAACAAATACTTTCAGCTAAGCCCACACCTGCCGCTGTGTGCTGAACAGACAATCAGAAAATCAAACAGCTCTTCCATGTAGAAATTAAAAAGGAAAAACAAAACTGAAACTCATTATTAAATAGCATTTTGTATTTTAAAACTCATTATTAAATAGCAAATAACTTGCATTAAAATAAAAATTATAGAATTTGTATTCTAGGAAGCCACAGTAACAAATCCCTATGACAGAACCCACGAAGTAGAGGTCTCTTGAGGGACTGACGACCAAGGCCCTGGCCGCTGCTCCTCTTGCCCCTCCTGGGATGCTTTGCTTTTCCAGCTGTCCCTACTCTGATGTACACCAGGAAAAAGTAGGCTGCTGCTTTCCTTTAATGCTTTTTGTCCCACTTTATTTGTTTATTTTGTCTAGTATATCTTTTCATTATTTTATTTTCAACTTTTGTAAATCATTGTTTTAGGTGTGCTTCTTACATACAACTTAGAGTTGGGTTTCACTTTTTGATCCAGTCTGAAATCTTTTACTTTTACCAGCCTTTAGGTTATGTGTATAAGGTTATGTGTTTATATGCATAGAGACAACATGTTTGGTCTTAACTTTATGACATGTTTTTATAGCTTTTTGAAAAAGTTTTCATTCTCTCTGTAGTTCTTCTGAAACTTAGGAATGTTTGCACTATTTTGTCCTAGGGGTTACTTTTGGAATTTTAGCTTTATGTAATTCTCTTATCCTTCGGGATCCTTATACAACACATCTTAGTGTTGTTAGTTCCCTGTTCCACATTGTGATAAAACTGCCATTCATCTTCCTCCTCCTTTCTTCCATCCCTCTCCTCTACAACTTGATTTTAGTGAACAACATCTTAGTGCCTCCCCTGTGATTACAGATGAGACAGTCAATAAACCTCCACCACCGACCTTTTCTCCTCCACCCTCCACTCACACTCCGCTCTATCACAGTCAGCCACAGAGCTGATGCTGTAGGGATTCACTGACATCCAGTCCAATGGATATCGTTTCTCTAGCCAAAAATGCTCATGAGAACAATAAGTATTCCCTGAGTTCTTACATGATCAATATACTGTTTGCAGTCTGGATACAAAAGACAGTTTGACTGGACATAAAATTCATAGACCTGTACTATCGCTGCCGAAGCTTAGCTTTTGGTAAGCTTCGTGCATATTTTAGAGTCTGTGCATTGCATCTGCCTCTTACTTCTCTGAAAACAGAGTTTCTCATCCCTTCCTTCCAATTCTCCTTCCAGCCTTTCTTGATTTCCAGAATGAGAAATCACTAAGTCATATACTCAGCCACAAACAACACTATCAGTGTGACAATTACATGACAATCTTTGGGAAAATAACATTGAAATTTCTAACATATTTACATAAAAATATCCTACACTAAAACACACCAGTTGAGGGCACTGGACAGAGATCAGATCACGTTAGGCCAAGCAAAGATGAGAAGACCACTGTCAAAATTTCAATCCTGTTCATTTTCAAAGTAACTGAATATTATTATTAAATTTCTTCCTTGTAATGTTGACTAGCATCCCTTCTCCCTGCCTCACTTTAGAATTAATTTATAGACAAGGATTCAGGTCAACTGAGGTTATCAGCATTATCGCTAATAACAGCTTGATTGGTGGATGTGATTCAGATTCCCACAACAATGGATTTCCTAATCTGAATTCTAGGTTAAGACAATGCCAGCCAGCCGTAAGCACTGCTTAATAACCAAAGCCTCCCCAGATACGCTTCTTGCCCTACAACACTGAAGACATGAAAGAAACAGACCAAAATATACAAATATCTTTTATTCCTCAAAGGAAAAAGAAGAGTTATACACACCTGTTTCTCACCAGTAAGAGGGGTTGTGCCAAGCAAGTCTGGGAGAGACAGTTCTACCACCACGGTTCCCCAAGCACCATTTAAGGGCCTCTTGGGGGAGCCCAAGGTCTAAACTATTTCAGTGTCACTAAGATATGATTTTCTTTTTCTACCCTCACATACGTTAATGTGCAGTGAAGTGCTCCAGAGGCTCCAACAAGCTACATTACAGCAGAATGAACTCAGGAGCAGAGATGAGGAATAATCCCCATCATACCAGATACAGAACTGTGCCAAAGTGTGAGACATACAGTTCTTACTTTTTTTTTTTTTTTTTTTTTTTTTTTTTGAGATGGAGTTTCGCTCTTGTCATCCAGGCTGGAGTGCAATGGTGTGATCTCAGCTACTGCAACCTCTGCCTCCTGGGTTCAAGTGATTCTCCAGCCTCAGCTTCCAGAGTATCTGGAATTACAGGCACCTACTACCATGCCTGGCTAATTTTTGTATTTTTAGTAGACATGGGTTTTAACAATTGTGGCCAGGCTGGTCTCAAACTCCTGACCTCAGGTGATCCACCTACCCTCAGCCTTCCAAAGTGTTGGGATTACAGGGGTGAGCCACTGCACCCAGCTCAGTCCTCACTTTTAAATAAATGGAGAAATATTATAAAAATTGTTTTAATTTCAAATGTGGCAAACATTAATAGATATAACTCACATGACCCAAATCCTTGAGGGTCCTCAGTAATTTTAAAAAGTAAAAAGGACCCCTGAGACTACATTTGGGTTTGGAATTGCTGTTCCACTAGGGGAGGAAATACCAGGAAGAGAGAATACGTGTCCCCTGGGAGATAAGCCTCCCCAACTACCACCCCTCCCATCATCAAAATAAATTTTCTACAGTTCTCTAATATCATGTTTTAAAATTCCTTTTAAGAAGACAAATCATCAGCAGAAGGCATGGGTTAGCTTAGCACGCTCAGTTCAGACTAGTCACCCACAGAAGACTACAGAATGGACACCACCAGGTATATGTAAGCACAGAGGTGAGAAGGTGTTCATAGCTGACAAGATTAGATTTCAGGTTAAAATGGTAATTAAGATAAAGCAAAAGACAATTTACAAAGAAACTATAATCATTCACAAGCCTCTAATTAGCTATAAAGCAAAGTCTGTTGGGAATTTAATGAGTATTTGCTAAAAGCACAAATATTGTACGAAGCTTTGTATACAGTCATGGGTCACTTAACAACAGGTATACAACCTGAGAAACTCATTGCTAGGTAATTTCATCACTGTGTGAACATCACAGAGTGTACTACACAACACCTACACAGCTAGGCTACAGGCCTGTACAGCATGTGAATGCACTGAACAGCAACTGTAACATAATGCCAAGTATCTGTGTATCTAAAAATATATAAACATAGGAAAGGCACAGTAAAAATTGGAAATAATCTTACGTGACCACCACAGTATAGTCAGTTGGTCACTGACCAAAACATCGTTATATGGCACATGACTGCTTATCTCCTCAAATCTGACAATTCTAAACAAGTAAGGATGTGGAAAACTTAGATAAACAGAAAGAAGTACATCCTTCAAATAGAGAATCTGTATTTTTCTCACACATCAATAGAATATTTGTAAAAATCAATTATAAAGAAGGCCACAAAGGAAAACTTAATTGTTTCAAAGAATTAGAGATCTTTATAAGCCAAACTCTCTGGCGATAATATAAAAAAAATAGAATTCAAAAAAGTTAAATGAAATCACAGCTATTTGAAACTCAAGGTCCATTCCTGAATACCCTTGGATCTGGGTGCAAATTGGCACTGCATGTGTGCCTGTGCTCCTAAAGGGCCTCACGTGCACTGGGAAGGGCAGACAAAGAGCAACAACAATGTCCACTACTTCTATTATTAAACTCAGCCTTACCACAGATTATAGAAAGTATATTCTTCACTGGGCAGACCAAGTCAACTTTGCTCAATATTCACCTTAAGCATTTACTGAGTGGTTATTACAAAGGCACCTTCTGAAGTACATGATGCCCTTTGGCTGTAATGCCGCTGTGAGGTGGATCTTATTATTATCGCAGCTCTACAGATCAGAAAACTGAAGCAGAGAGTGATGAAGAAGCTGGCCCCAAGGCCACATGACTGAAGAGGGAGGGGCACCAAGGCCATCTGACTGAGGAAGGAGGGGTCCCAAGGCCACATCACTGAGGAGGGAGGGGCCAGGCCTAGAGAGCAGGGCAACCCCACAATTCCTACTTGTGCCTCCTGCTGCCTCCCATCTAGTGTGTGCGCTGGACAGAAGGAATAGCCTGGAACAGCCCTCAGTGATCTCAACTTTGATTATCTAATTTTAAAAGGCCTTCTCAAGTTTATTATGTTTTACAAAAATGGGATGTAACCTCAGCAAGCCAAAACAGAACCACGCAGACTTTGTAGTTTTCATGAAGTTTCTGGGAGCTTCAACCACTTTTCTCCGGTCCTTTAGCAACGTGTGGCCTGCCTGCCCACCGCTGCCCCAAGGTAAGGAAGCACCACACTACAACTTCATGCAGCCAGGATTAAAACACATCCTCCATTTCAGGCTTAGGAACTTGCACCCCTCCTACAATGCACAAGCTGCTCAAGCAATTGTCTGTGACAGATGATTCTATTTTTTGGGTTGTCCCTTTTCTCTGCTTTTCTTGGGAACCATTATTACTCTCTGTCAAATGTTCACTGACTTCTAACACTGGCAGAAAGAAAGACTGCTTTTTTCTCTGAAAACGAACTGTTATACAACTTACAATTTTATTCTGGTAAAAGTATTCTTAGTTGCTTACGTTTAGTAATAACCTACAAATTATCTTGTTGATAGGATAAATATTGTGAGAAATAAAGAAAAATAAAAATGGTAGTGAATATTTGCATACTATTATTAATACCAGCATTTCAAACTTCCAATATAATTTGGATATTTTCCTGTAGGACAAGCTTTTTTTGGCATGCCATCTAATCAGGAGCCTTATAGTCCCAGTGTGCTCAAACTGGCCTGACGCCACCTATCCACCATCATCAGTAATTTATGTTTTTCTTAAAAACATCAGAAATTTTTCTTAAAAACATCAGAGCTACAAGGTTAAATTTAATTCAACTGAGGTCAGACTTTCAGCGGAGCTCAGGGGCACTTCCTTCAATGGAAATGGACATTTCTGAGTGGTGACAACACTGTCATTTTTTGGATCTTCTTTAACGAATCTGTTCTCAGGAGCATTAACATACTTTGCTAATACACTTTAATACAGCATTTAAAAAAATGTATTTATTTTACTTTAGGTGCATACTATATCTGGCATTTCTCCCCATGTTATCCCTCCCTACTCTCGACTCCATCCCCACCCCCCGCTGTCTATCCCCTACCCGCCCCCCACAACTGACCCCAGTGTGTGATGCTCCTCTCCCTGAGTCCACATGTTCTTGTTGTTCAACACCCACCTATGAGTGAGAACATACAGTGTTTGGCTTTCTGTTCTTGTGTCAGTTTGCTGAGAATGACGGTTTCCAGATTCATCCAAGTCCCAACAAGAACATGAACTCATCGATTTTTATTGCTGCATAGTATTCCATGGTGTTTATATACCACATTTTCTTTCCGAGTCTATCATTGATGGGCATTTGGGTTGGTTCCACGTCTTTGCTATTGTACAGAGGGCTGCAATGAACATACATGTGCATGTGTCTTTATAGCTGAGTGATTTATAGTTCTTTGGGTACATACCCAGTAATGAGATTGCTGGGTCAAATGGAATTTCTATTTCTAGATCCTTGAGGAATCGCCACACTGTCTTCCACAATGGTTGAACTAATTGACACTCCCCAACGGTGTAAAAGTGTTCCTATTTCTCCACAACCTCTCCAGCATCTGTTGTCTCCAGATTTTTTAATGATTGCCATTCTAACTGGCGTGAGATGATATCTCAGTGTGGTTTTGGTTTGCATTTCTCTAATGATCAGTGGTGATGAGCATTTTTTCACGTTTCTTGGCCTCATATATGTTCTCTTTTGAAAAGTGTCTGTTCATAGCCTTTGCCCACTTTTGAATGGGGTTGTTTTTTTCTTGTATATCTGTTTTGGTTCTTTGTAGATTCTGGATGTTAGCCCTTTGTCAGATGGGTAGATTGCAAAAATGTTTTCCATTCTGTTGATTGCTGATTTGCTCTAATGATGGTTCTTTTGCTGTACAGAAGCTCTGGAGTTTAATTAGATCCCATTTGTCTATCTTGGCTTTTATTGTCATTGCTTTTGGTGTTTTAGTCATGAAGTCCTTGTCTACGCCTATGTCCTGGATGGTTTTGCCTACGTTTTCTTCCAATGTTTTTATGGTGTTAGGTTTTATGTTTAAATCTTTGATTCATCTGGAGTTGATTTTAGTGTAAGGTGACACGTAGGGGCCCAGTTTCTGCTTTCTGCATATTGCTAGCCAGTTTTCTCAACACCATTTATTAAACATGGAGTCCTTTCCTCATTGCTTATTTGTGCTGGGTTTGTCAAAGATCAGACGGTTGTAGATGTGTGGTGTTTCTTCTGGGGTCTCTGTTTTGGTACCAGTACCATGCTGTTTCAATTACTGTAGCCTTGTAGTATAGTTTGAAGTCCGGCAGTGTCATGCCTCCAGCTTTATTCTTTTTGCTTAGGATTGTCTTGCCTATGAGGGGTCTTTTGTGACTTTATATGAAGTTTAAAGTGCTTTTTTCCAGTTCTGTGAAGAAGGTCATTGGTAGCTTGATGTGGATAACATTGAATCTATAGATTACTTTGGGCAGTGTGGCCATTTTCACAATATTGATTTTTCCTAAACATGAGCATGGAATGTTTCTCCATCTGTTTGTATCCTCTCTTATTTTGTTTAGCAGTGCTTTGTAGTTCTCCTTAAAGAATCCTTGACATCCTTTGTTAGTTGTATTCCTAGGTATTTCATTGTCTTTGTAGCAATTGTGAATGGGAGTTCACTCTTGATTTGGCTCTCTGTTTGTTATTGGTTTATAGGAATGCTTGTGATTTCTGCACATTGATTTTGTATCCTGAGACTTTGCTCAAGTTGTTTATCAGTTTGAGAAGATTTTGGGCTGAGATGATGGGGTCTTCTAGATATACAATCAACTGGGACGGGGACTCAGACAACTTAAACACGTGGACATTGGCACACTTGAGGGGCAGGGAAGTGCTGCAGACATGATGGGGGTGGTGAGGCCAAGGTCCCAGCCAGGCAGGCTTGAGCTGCTATTGCCACAACCCTGTGATCACTGGCAAACAAGATTTCATGGTGTGAGTGTGACTACAACTGGATTTCCAAGTTTCTTGAAAGTGTTACTTAGAAAACACAAGGTAGGTTGATCTGCACACAGGAGGTGCTCAGCAATGCCACTACTGATGGGCTCCTCCTGCCTTAAGTGAAGAGCATCCTGCCCCGGGACAATAAACAAAAGGTTTACATTTTATGCCTTCAACAAGACACCTGACTCAAACTCAACTTCAAAGCCTTTTCAATCCCAACTACTGCTGCTCCCAAACTATTTGGGGATAAAATAACTACATATATGGTAAAAATTCCAAGTATTTGGTTAATACAACTTTTAAAACTTAACTAAATTTAACTTTTTAAACAAGAAAACAAAACTGACCAAACTACATTTAATTTACTTACATATGGCTTATAAATGGGATAAACAGGAAATGAGCTGAATTACAGACCAGATATTAAAAATTGTTCACTTACCAGGGTCAAATCTAAACTGTATCTTGACTTGTCATTTTTTTCTAATAGAAAAGTTTCACAAGGCATATTATGAAATACTCATAAATAGTTAATGGGCAAAAAATTACTTGTGGACGAAAAGATTTGTTTTTACTGGCTTCCTGGAAGAAAATAAATTTAATAGTTCAACAAATTATACTACAAGTCTTTAGTAACCAACCAGGACAATTTCCACAAGCCATTAAAACAAAAACAAATTGTTACTGAATTAGAGACAAGTTTTAATAATGGTTCAGTAGCAATATAATTGTGCTATAACTCACAACCAATTAGTCTGCAATGAAATACACAGCATTATATTTATTAAAAAAATTCCAAACATTGGTAAGTTTTGCTGAACTCTGGTGGTGAAAACTGACTATTTTACAATGTGTGAACATAGTTTAGCAGTGCACGTTGTGTGCGTGAGTTTAAGTAGGTGTTAACCCAAAGCAAGAAATGGTGCATGGATTTGATTCCCAAACTGCACTGCCATGAGCAGATGGACAAAAATGCCACATGTACAGAATTTAAGAACTCAACAATTTCATAAGAACAGTGTGACATGGCTTTCGTTAACCATACTACACTTGGGGGGCGCAGATCCAAGATGGCCGTTTACGAACAGCTCGGGATTGCAGCTCCCAGTGAAAGCGCGGAGGGACGCCGCATATCTTGTCGGATTTTTATTGCCCACAGACCAGGAGATTCCCAGGCGGAGGAGCCCCACCGGTCGCCAGCACGACCGTTTTGGCCTGCGCGGCTCTTTCGGTCCCAAGGCTGTTTTGTGGCGCCCCGGCACGGCAGTGCTCCATACAAAATACACTGGTCCAGGTGCCCTTTTGGCTGGCGATTGGAGCCCTGGGAAGGCGCAGTCGCCCATTCATCTGACTAAAGGGGGGTCTGAGGCAGGGAGCCAGGCCAGGAGATTCCCGGGCAAAAACAAACAAACAAAACGCCCCACGAATCTCAGCACCGCTGCTTCAGCCAGCGCAGGGAGTTGCCGCAGGGGAAGTCACATAGACCCTGGTGCCTTTTCAACAGGCTACTGAAACACCTGGGAGAGAGTCGACCGTTCAACTGGAGAGCAAAAGGCTCTGAGGCAGGGAGCCAGGTGATCAGGTTCGGCTGGTCCCACCCCCACATAAGAACAGCAATTGGAAACTCTTTGGATTGAGAGTTTCACAGCAAGCACAGCTGAACCTGGGACGGTCTGGCTCTATGGGGGAGGGGCGTCCACAATAGCTGAGGCAGCCCGCCAAGGCAACCTGCCAACACATCGAGAGTCCGCAATTACAGAGTCGGGCCAAGAATGCTGACACAGTTCTAACTACAACCATATAAACAGGACTGCAGGGAAGTTCACACGACAGCTGGGCAGAGCCCACAGCAGCTCAGCAAAGCCTCTGCAGGCAGACAGTGACTAGGCTGCCCCATTGCTGCGCAGGGCAGCCCTGAAAAAAAAGGCAGCAGCACAATGGAAACTCATGAATAAAGCCCTAACGCCCTGGGAGAGAGCACCAAGGGAAAAAAGGTGTTTATGAGTTCTGCTGCAGCAGACCTAAACGTATATGCCCAGCAACCCTGAATGAAAAATGGAGCTCACAACTCAGCACTTGAGCTCATGTAAAGCACACACTGTCTCCTCAAGCAGCTCCCTGACCCCCATATATCCAAAGAGCCACCTCATAAAAGAGAGATCAGACTGACATTTAGTGGGTATCTTTCTGGGACAAAGATAGCAGAAAAAGAAACTGGTAGCAACCGTTACTGTTCTGCAGCCGCTGCAGGTGATCCCCAGGCAAGCAGAGCCTGGAGTGGACCTCAGCAGCCCTACAGCAGAGGGGCCGGACTGTTAGAAGGAAAACTAAGAAACAGAAATAACTTCATTATCAACAAATTGGACATCCACTCAGAGACCCAATCTGAAAGTCAGCAACTACAAAGACGACAGGTGGATAAATCCACAAACATGGGAAGAAACCAGCGCACAAAGGATGAAAACACCTGAAACCAGAACACCTCTCCTCCTACAAGGGTTCACAACTCCTCACCAGCAAGGGAACAAGACTGGATGGAGGATGAGTGTGATGAAATGACAGAATCAGACTTCAGAAGGTGGGTAATAAGAAACTTCCATGAGCTAAAAGAACATGTTCTAACCCAATGCAAAGAAACTACTAAGAACCTTGAAAAAAGATTTGACGAAATGCTAACGAGAATGGACAAATGAGAGAGGAATATAAGCAAATTGATGGAGCTGAAAAACACAACACGAGAACTTCGTGAAGCATGAACAAGTTTCAACAGCCGAATTGACCAAGCAGAAGAAAGGATATCAGAGGTCGAAGATCAACTCAATGAAATAAAACGATAAGGCAAGATTAGAGAAAAAGTGGTAAAAAGGAATGAACAAAGTCTCCAAGAAATGTGGGACTATGTGAAAAGATTTTATCTACGTTTGGTAGGTGTACCTGAATGTGACGAAGAGAATGAATCCAGGCTGGAAAATACTCTCCAGGATATTATCCAGGAAAACTTCCCCAACCTAGCAGGGCAGGCCAATATTCAAGTCCACGAAATACAGAGAACGCCACAAAGATATTCCTCGAGAAGGGCAACCCCAAGGCACATAATTGTCAGATTCACCAGGATTGAAATGAAGGAGAAAATGCTAAGGGCAGCCAGAGAGAAAGGCCGTGTTACCCACAATGGGAAGCCCATCAGAATCACAGCAGATCTCTCAGGAGAAACCCTACAAGCCAGAAGAGAGTGGGGGCCAATATTCAACATCCTTAAAGAAAAGAACTTTCAACCCAGAATTACATATCCAGCCAAACTAAGCTTCATAAGTGAAGGAAAAATAAAATCCTTTGCGACAAGCAAGTACTCAGAGATTTCATCACCACTAGGCCTGCTCCTGAAAGAGGCTCCACACATATAAAGGAACAAGCAGTACCAGCCACTCCAAAAATAAACCAAATGGTAAAGTGCATCAACACAATGAAGAATCTGCATCAACTAATGGGCAAAACAGCCAGCTAGCATCAAAATGACAGGATCAAATTCACACATAACAATATTAACCCTAAATGTAAATGGACTAAATGCCCCAATCAAAAGACACAGACTGGCAAATTGGATAAAAAGCCAAAACCCATCGGTGTGCTGTTTCCAGGAAACCATCTCACATGCAAGAATACACAAAGGCTCAAAGTAAAGGGATGGAGGAAGATTTACCAAGCAAATGGAGAGCAACAAAAAGCAGGAGTTGCAATTCTCATCTCTGATAAAACAGACTTTAAAGCAACAAAGATCAAAAGATACAAAGAAGGACACTACATAATGGTAAAAGGATCAATGCAACAAGAAGAGCTAACGATCTTAAATATGTACGCACCCAATACAGGAGCACCCAGATACATAAGGCAAGTTCTTAATGACTTACAAAGAGACTTAGACTCCCACACAATAATAGTGGGAGACTTTAACATCCCATTGTTGATATTAGACAGATCAACCAGACAGAAAATTCACAAGAATATCCAGGACTTGAACTCAGACCTGGAACAAGCAAACCTAATAGACATTTACAGAACTCTTCACACCAAATACACAGAATATACATTCTTCTCAGCGCCACATCACACCTACTCTAAAATTGACCACATAATTAGAAGCAAATCACTCCTCAGCAAATGCAAAAGAACGGAAATCATAACAAACAGTCTCTCAGACCACAGTGCAAACAAGTTAGAACTCAGAATTCAAAAACTAACCCAGAACCGCACAGCTTCATGGAAACTGAACAACTTGCTCTTGAATGTTGACTGGCAGAAGGCAGAAATAAAGACATTCTTCGAAACCAAGGAGAATGAAGACACAACATACCAGAATCTCTGGGACACATTTAAAGCAGTCTCTAGAGGAAAATATATAGCAATGAGTGCCCACATGAGAAGCAAGGAGAGATCAAAAATTGACACCCTATCAACAAAATTGAAAGAGCTAGAAGAGCAAGATCAAAAAAACTCAAAACCTAGCAGAAGACAGGAAATAACTAAGATCAGAGCAGAACTGAAGGAGATAGAGACACAAAAAACTCTTCAAAAAATAAATAAATCCAGGAGCTGATTTTTCAAAAAGATCAACAAAATAGACCACTAGCCAGATTAATAAAAAAGAAAAGAGAGAATAACCAAATTGATGCAATAAAAAATGAAAAAGGGGGTATCACCACAGATTCCACAGAAATTCAAACCATCATCAGAGATTATTACAAACAACTTTATGCACATAAACTAGTAAACCTGAAAGAAATGGATAAATTCCTGGACCCTTGCCTCCTCCCAAGCCTAAATCAGGAAGAAGTCGAAACCCTGAATAGACCAATAACAAGGTCTGAAGTTGAGAGAGCAATTAAGAGCCTACCACCCAAAAAAAGCCCAGGTCCAGACAGGTTCACAGACGAATTCTACCAGACATACAAAGAGGAGTTGGTACCATTCCTTCTGAAACTATTCCAAATAATCCAGAAAGAGGGAATCATTCCCAAATCATTTTATGAGACCAACATCATCCTGATACCAAAACCCGGCAGAGACTCAACAACAAAAGAAAACTTCAGGCCAATATCAATGATGAACATAGACGCAAAAATCTTCAATAAAATACTGGCAAACCGATTGCAACAGCACATCAAAAAGCTTATCCAACATGATCAAGCAGGATTCATCCCAGGGATGCAAGGCGGGTTCAACATACGCAAGTCTATAAACGTAATTCACCACATAAACAGAACCAAAGACAAAAACCACATGATTATCTCAATTGATGCAGAGAAGGCCTTTGACAAAATTCAACAGTCCTTTATGCTAAAAACCCTCAATCAACTGGTTATTGATGGAACATATCTCAAAATAATAAAAGCTATTTATGACAAACCAACAGCCAATATCATACTGAATGGGCAAAAACTGGAAGCGTTCCCTTTGAAATCTGGCACTAGACAAGGATGCCCTTTCTCATCACTCCTATTCAATATAGTACTGGAAGTTCTAGCCAGAGCAATCAGGCAAGAAAAAGAAATAAAATGTATTCAAATAGGAAAGGAGGAAGTCAAATTGTCTCTATTTGCAGATGACATGATTGTATATCTAGAAGACCCCATCGTCTCATCCCAAAGTCTCCTGAAACTGATAAGCAACTTCAGCAAAGTCTCAGGATACAAAATCAATGTGCAAAAATCACAAGCATTCCTATACACCAATAACAGACTTAAAGAGAGCAAAATCAAGAATGAACTGCTATTCACAATGGCTACAAAGAGAATAAAATAACTAGGAATACAGCTACCAAGGAAAATAAAGGACCTCTTTAAGGAGAACTACAAACCACTGCTCAACGAAATTAAGAGAGGACACAAACAGATGGAGAAACATTCCATATTCATGGTTAGGATGAATCAATATAGTGAAAATGGCCATACTGCCTAAAGTAATTTACAGATTCAACACTATCCCCATCAAGCTACCAATGACCTTTTTCACAGAACTGGAAAAAAACACCTTAAATTTCATATGGAACCAGAAGAGAGCCCGCATAACCAAGTCAATTCTAAGCAAAAAGAACAAAGCAGGAGGCATCACACTACCGGACTTCAAACTATACTACAAGGCTACAGCAATCAAAACAGTATGTTACTGGTACCAAAACAGAGATATAGACCAATGGAACAGGACAGAGGCCTCGCAGGCAACACAGCATATCTACAACCATCTGATCTTTGACAAACCTGACAAAAACAAGCAATGGGGAAAGGATTCCCTGTTTAATAAATGGTGTTGGGAAAACTGGCTAGCCATGTGCAGAAAGCAGAAACTGGGCCCCTTCCTGACACCTTATACTAAAATTAACTCCAGATGGATTAAAGACTTAAACGTAAGACCCAACACCATAAAAACCCTAGAAGAAAATCTAGGCAAAACCATTCAGGACATAGGCGTAGGCAAGGACTTCATGACCAAAACACCAAAAGCACTGGCAACAAAAGCGAAAATAGACAAATGGGACCTAATCAAACTCCACAGCTTCTGCACAGCAAAGGAAACAGTCATTAGAGTGAATTGGCAACCAACAGAATGGGAAAAAGTTTTTGCAGTTTACCCCTCTGACAAAGGGCTGATATCCAGAATTTACAAAGAACTAAAACAGATTTACAAGAAAAAAACCAACAAGCCCATTCAAAAGTGGGCAAAGGATATGAACAGACACTTTACAAAAGAAGACATACATGAGGCCAACAAACATAAGAAAAAATGCTCATCATCACTGGTCATCAGAGAAATGCAAATCAAAACTACACTGAGATACCACGTCACGCCAGTTAGAATGGCGATCATTAAAAAATCTGGAGACAACAGATGCTGGAGAGGATGTGGAGAAATAGGAACACTTTTGCACTGTTGGTGGGAGTGTAAATTAGTTCAACCATTGTGGAAGACAGTGTGGCGATTCCTCAAGGACCTAGAAATAGAAATTCCATTTGACCCAGCAATCCCATTACTGGGTATATATCCAAAGGATTACAAATCATTCTACTATAAGGACACGTGCACATGAATGTTCACTGAAGCACTGTTTACAATAGCAAAGACCTGGAACCAACCTAAATGCCCATCGATGATAGACTGGACAGGGAAAATGTGGCACATATACACCATTGAATATTATGCAGCCATCAAAAACGATGACTTTGGGTCCTTTGTAGGGACATGGATGAACATGGAAACTATCATTCTCAGCAAACTGACAGAAGAGCAGAAGATCAAACACCACATGTTCTCACTCATAGGCGGGTGTTGAACAATGGGAACCCATGGACACAGGGAGGGGAGCACTACACACTGGGGTCAGTTGGGGGGAAATAGGAGAGGGACGGTGCGGGGTGGGGAGTTGTGGAGAGATAGCATGGGGAGAGATGCCAGATGTAGGTGATGGGGAGGAAGGCAGCAAATCACATTGTCACGTGTGTACCTATGCAACAATCTTGCTGTTCTTCACATGTACCCCCAAACCTAAAATGCAATGAAATAAATAAATGTGAAAAAAAAAGAAATCCTTAAGTCAAAGATGGGTTTAATCCTTATGCAATGACTGAACATAGAAATAAAAGTATTGACAACGAGATGAAAAAAAAAAAAAAATCTGGAGACAACAGATGCTGGAGAGGATGTGGAGAAATAGGAACACTTTTACACTGTTGGTGGGAGTGTCAATTAGTTCAACCGTTGTGGAAGACAGTGTGGCGATTCCTCAAGGACCTAGAAATAGAAATTCCATTTGACCCAGCAATCCCATTAATGGGTATATATCCAAAGGATTATATATCGTTCTACTATAAGGACACATGCACATGAATGTTCATTGTTGCACAGTTTACAATAGCAAAGACCTGGAACCAACCCAAATACCCATCGATGACAGACTGGACAGGGAAAATGTGGCACATATACACCATTGAATATTATGCAGCCATCAAAAATGATGAGTTTGTGTCCTTTATAGGGACATGGATGAACCTGGAAGCCATCATTCTCAGCAAACTGACACAGGAGCAGAAAATCAAATACCGCATGTTCTCACTCATAGGCGGGTGTTGAACAATGGGAACCCATGGACACAGGGAGGGGAGCATTACACACTGGGGTCTCTTGGAGGGAAATAGGGGAGGGATAGTGGGGGGTGGGGAGTTGGGGTGGGAGGGCATGGGGAGAAATGCCAGATATAGGCGAGGGGGAGGAAGGCAGCAAATCACACTGCCACGTGTGTACCTATGCAACAATCTTGCATGTTCTTCACATGTACCCCAAAACCTAAAATGCAATAATAATAAAAAAAAACAAACCATACTACACTTCCAGGAAGAGCAACTCATCACCCCAAATTCCCAGGCTTCATTACGACCCCCAGTAGCACCAGCAGGTATGAGGAACTGGACAGCTCAACAGTGACTCTAAGGTGCGTGCCAGTGTTTAGAGAACACAGCAGTTAAAGTTAGTTTTCTACTCTCCCTGAGTTGAATGAAGCTTAGAAAAACAATATTGATTCCTCAAAATCTGACTGAAATTTTGAAAAACTATGATGGTAAATGTTTCAAAATTTACTTTGATACAGCAGTTTCAAACATTTTTTAACGGACAATACTAAAACTGGGTTATAATTTTCTATATAGGATTGCGGAAGAGACTTTTTAATTTGGATTTCTGTTTTTGCAAGATGGTAAATTTTCAATCATGGCAAGATAGAGTAAAAACTAACCTTCCATTCCAAACCAGCTACCTTAATTTTGACAACAGAAACAATCTGTAATTGAACACTAAATTCTAGTAATAACTTTAATCCTAATAATTATTGATTAGGCTCAGTGTAAAATTGCTAAGATTAGATGGACAAAATGATTTTACATAAAATAAAATGTTGAAGGACACAAGCCAGGCGTGGTGACTCACACCTGTAATGCCAGCACTTTGCGAGGCCGAGGCAGGTAGACCACTTGAGGTCAGGAGTTCGAGACCAGCCTGGACAACATGGGGAAACCCCATCCCTACTAAAAATACAAAAAAGAATTAGCCAGTCATCGTGGCACACGCCTGTAATCCCAGCTACTCAGGAGGCTGAGGAAGGAGAGTCGCTTGAACCCAGGAAGTGGAAGTTGCAGTGAGCCGAGATCGTGCCACTGCACTCCAGCCTGGGTGACAGAGTGAGACTCCATCAAGAAAAGAAAAGAGAAGAGAAAAGAAATTAAGTTTTTCACACAAATTCTTAAGGAAAGATATTACTAAATGCCATTAGAAAAGGGAGGAAACTTTTTATCAAGAATTTAAAAACAAATGCTTCCACATTTCTAATTTATAGGTATTCTAATAATACTGAGTGACGTTATACACAACTTAGCCTAAATTATGGAAAATCATATTATTTAGAAGAACTGCAAGAGAATCAGTTGTTGTAGTAAGTGTTGTTATAAACATTTAAAGCAGCAAAAAATACCAAATACCTGCACAGTATGAATGATAAATGCACATGATAAAGTAAAAAAAAAAAGGAACAAATGGGAAGAAAGCCAACAGAAGAGGGCAGTGGGCATGGGCCAGAGAGGGCAAGAACTGGGATGGGGACATAGAGGAGCCCAACCTAAGGTAAGACACAGGCTCAGGCTTTACCACAGCCAGAAAGGCTGCTTTTTCTTTGTTTTTGGCAGAAGGTAAACAGGAGCAAATTACTTTTTAGAGGTAACTTAGCTGGACTTGTGAAGAACAATGTGGAAGGTCCAGTGCAGCTGCAGGAGGGGGACCGTGGGATTCCTATAGAACAGGAGCACTGATGAGCCAAACAAGGCTCCGCTTGGAAGGCAGCAATCAACAAAGATGCACAGACCTGTGAGGCTGCCAGGACAGCCAGGCAGCAATGCAGCCCTTGTGCTTCTAAGCTCACTAGCTACCTTGCTCCACCTCTGAGAGGTGGTTTGGTGAAACACAGCCCTTCTCAAGAGGGTTGCAAGGTAAACCTTAGTTGGTACATGAGTGCATAGCACATTTTAATTTTTATAGTTATGCATTTATTTTATATGCATTAAAAAAATGAGCAACAGAAAGTTAACCACTTCACAGGTATTAGTGTTTAGGATGAAGCTTAAGTAGGTATTTCTGTTTAAAAAAGTAAATTTGAAGGAAATCTGCTCAGCAAATTATAGTAGCACGTGGTACACAGACCAAAAAAAATCATGCAATGGTTCAAATGACCAAAATTGGTAAAATAATGGCCCTGGTCTATGAACTCCCCCTCCAACGAAGCACAGAACACTCACACCTTCTCCAGAGTCAGTGACCAAAGATGACGCAGCAGGGCACCCAGCACAGAAACCACCAGAAGCCAATGACTTCTTCCTGTGCCCCATCCTACTCTCTCACTCACCCAAGAATTAAATTCTTTTATGTAGACAGATGGTCAAGAATTGCTGCTATAAAACAACTCAGTATGGTCCGAACTATCAAACAGCTACACAGAGAAATAGTTACTGCTAAAGAGACCTCTCTGCTGATATTTTTCCTGGCTACTTAAGTCCTGAAAATTTCCACAAGGCTGAGTCAAATCTGCGTTTCACCATCTGTAAGAGAGGTACCTACTGAGAGGTACCTACACGCTGGCCAGTGTGTAAATATCTAAAAGAGAACTCAGAAAACACTGGGAAGTCCAGCCTGCACATGGTGACTGGGCTTCAGTGAAGCATGGAACATGACAGGAATTGTAAGCAGTAGTTATGTAAGAAGCCCTGGAAATTCTGCTTGGAATCAAATATAACAAATAAAATTATCTGAAGCTTAAAGTTATTTAACTCTCTAATTTTTTTGTCCTCCCAGTAGCACTTTTAATTGTCTAAAAGCAAGTAAAAGAAACATTTACCCAATGTCTTACAGAACCATTAGAAACACAGAATTAATAGCTTCATAAACTATAGCTTCTATTTTATCCATTATAGAATAAAAGTGCATAAGCCACATAGTAATTAACCTTTAGACAAAAGCAAACAATAAATGAAATCTATGGCTAAGATCCTTTCTTTCTGAGTGTAGCCCAAGATAAAAATTTCTTCTAAAAGGGTATTATTAATGCAATAAGGCTTTTGTGGAATTCTATTTTGTATGAAATTCCTGTTTTCTATTAGCTAGTTCTTGCTCTGCGACACAAGTCTCATTCTTTGTGAAAAATGCAAAGCAGAAAACATTTGTGAAATCATCAGGTAAAGATCCCATGACGGTTCTATCACTGACACGGTACAGAGGTACGAGATGCATCCCCCAAGAGACCACCTTATCGCATCGTGAGCAACCACAGAGCCACAGGGCAGGTCAGTGTTTGCCCCCACTGAGGCTTGGGAACCTCTGACACCAATACTGGAGAAATCATCCAATCTTACTGTTTTCTCCTGAACTCGTTCCCTTTTGGTTTTTGATTAATAGGTAACAAACAGGCACAGCAGCATCTTATACGTTGTACACTTACAATCTTCAAAACATAGTTGCCCAAAAGAGTCATCAAAGCAGTTTTTGAAATAGAACACTTACTTTGACCACATAATTGAACCTTCGGATATCTTGAATTGCACTTGAGAAATCTAACCGATTAAAAGCTTCTCCCAAGGTACAATAGCCATGCCTCTGGAAGAGTGACACGAAGTTAAAGTTAGTCAATTAGCCAAAAATAATCGGCAGTTAATGTCAATTAATTGTGCAATTAAAAAAAAAGTTTGGCAAAGGACATTTGTTTTTATTCCTAAAACTAATTTTTGATTTAGATGAGACTATAGTAAAATTATAGCAATGCTAATAATTTAAGCTATTTATGTATAACTGAGACACCATTAAGTGACTTTTTTACTAACCTGCTGAAGTAATGACAAAGACAAATATTTATTAAATATCTTGCTGGTTTATTTTGTTGGCGACAAATTGGGGTATGGATGATGTCAAGGCTAAGACCATAAAAAACTGGATATATTCTAGGCTATGCGACTAAAAATACATAAATCATCTGCTCAGCTGCATTATAAGGATGTAGGTGTCATAAACACATAGTTGAAACACAGGATTTCTCTGTGGGGGAGGCATGCACTGCCTGAGTTTGAAGTACAACATGGGATTTCTCTCCGGAGCAGGCATGCACTGCCCAGGTTGGAAGCATGCTCAACCAAAAGGTTCAAGGCTGGGAGAGGCACTTCAGCAGCAGGAAGGCACCATCAGAAACCAGCACTGGGAATGGAGAGGACTGAAGGCAAGTGCTGGATGTGACCATGGGCAGTTTTCAGGCTGGGAACACGGATGCCAAGAACTCCAAACGCCAAAAAAACTGGTGATTAGACCCATAGGTCCAAGAACAAAGGAAGAAAATGAAACAATTTATTTTCAGTACTGTCAACACTGCTGCTATTCTTAGATGTTTTTCTTCCACGATCCACCCTGTATTCTAAATTGGTTTGTATAGATTAACACATCAAGTTTCAGGAGTCATTTAAAATTCTATCTTCCTCCTCCATATTTAAAATATTTAAAATCTACAGATTTTCATTTCCAAGTTGTAGAGATAAATAATATGGAGAACAGTAACAGAAAACATGAGATGATAGATCTCAAATTCTAAACAGGTGATCTGAGATGTTCCAGAGAAAGCAGCTGGAGTCCTTCGTCTCTGATTGCTGATACACTCGGAGGCTCATGTGCTTCTTTGCGCCAATCTCAATCGCCCTAATGTATACACAACTCTACGAAATACATTCATTTAAAACAACCACATATATTGACTGAGTGCCTGCTATGTGAAAAACATCTTCCTGGGAACTCTAGGGAGAAGGAAAGGCTAATTTTGATATATATTATAATCTGAAATCCATCACAGCTGATAATCCTATTTTATTTATCTCTTCATTCCACACAATGGTGCAGCAGGCACTTTCCGAGGTTACCACTCATCTCACAACAGGAAATTAAATCTGATTCACAGAGCAGACCACAAAAGGCATGTCTGGACCTAGAACCACAGCAGGTAACCTCGGAAGCCATGAGACACCAGCCAGCATGGACAAGCAGCAGGCACTTGCTCTGTACCAGGTGAGGGTGTGGAGACATGGTGTGGTGCAGGGACACCAGCACCCAGTCCCAGTTCTGGTCCCTCTCATCCTGGTTAGGTTCTGGTTCCTAGGATTCCAGGGAACATCCCCACAGCCTCACAGTAGGATCCTCTTTTCCTGTATATGCTAGCATGGATGGGATCCTTTGTTCTGCGATCAGAATGGCAACACAGGGCAGATGACATATTTAGTGGTCTTTCATAAGCGTGAAATTTTGTTTTTTACAAACTATGTTAGATTCTGTCCAACAATCTTCTAATGGTATGTTACAGTATATAAGGATCTGATTCATTCTATAACCACTAACCGTTGCTAAATAGATTAGTTTTCTTTCTCAGAATCTAATCCTTCAGTTTCTAGGAAGCTGGACTAGTTTCAGACCATCTACAAACTTTTCTGGAATATTTAACTTTCTCTAAAATAACATATGATAAACAATTGTTCCCTAATTTCCCAATTGTTGCAAAATAAAGCAAATGCAGAGTTTCTAGGACTTTATAAAGGAACTCAACTTCCCTGATCCCAGTAAAGAAACCGGAAACAGCCTGAAGCACTCTGGTTTGTCTCATGTCTCATGAAAAAGCTTTAGCCCAACTTGGCCAAAGAAAGGAAAGAGTTTAAATGGTTCTGCACAAACCCAACCCAACTATAATTTTGTCTTAGCCACTCTTCACATGGAATGAGGGGCTCACAGATGTCCTAACCTCCAAAACACGCCACAGAGAGAACACACTCCCATCAGCATCAGGGGTTCAAGCTAACACAGAGAAAATGCATAGGACTGAAGGAGTCAATGCTTGTTTTAAATACCCTTACTGCTGACTCAGATATGTATTCAGTTATGTACAGGTAGGCAGTAACCACATACTGCACATATATACCACACGCCGCCACACAGCATATATCCCACACACCAATATGTGCACAAATACACACTAAACCACACACACCATACACACAATACACACCAATGTGTGCACAAATACACAGCCACATACCACACGCACATGCAGGCACACACAATAATCACTTCCTCAAAAGCTCCTCATATGCTATCACCTAGTAGAATGTGAACCACAGATTTGATATTGCAAAAGAAATTTTGTTTTATGCAACTTTATTAATAAACTTATTTAATGTGACTCCATATTCAACAGAAACAATGCAAGATACTCTCTTATTTATAATAGAATACTTACTTCTTTTGTGCTTTCTTTATGGACATAGATCCATTTTTCACGATAAAAACCTAGAATAAAAATTAACTTTGTTTTTAAAATCTGGTGAATCATTTCAAAATGAAGATTTTAAAGGAATTTAAATAACTGGACATGCTAACAAAATTACCTGACTTACTGAATTGACAAGAAATGCTTTTACTTGGTTAAATGCAAACAGAATTGCTTTGTTTCTTAATGTTAGGTTAAGATATGAACAACGATTTCAGACAGTACCAAGTCCTAGTAACTTAGAAAAAAATTAGTATTATTGACTGAAGTCCTGTGAAGACATATATGATTATAAAATGCAATTACATTACTAAATTCCTACGTACTCTAATAAAAAGTTCTATTCTTCTATTGCTCTGTATGGTACTCCATAAAAACAAATTTTTCAGATAAATCTTAAAGTTTCAAGAATCACACTAACTGTATTCTCCACGTGATCCTATCTTCTTCACATAGTAGTCCCCCCATATTCAATTACTCACAGTCAGCTTTGGTCTGAAAACATTAAATGGAAAATTCCAGAAATAAACCATTCATATGTTTTACATTGTGTGTTGTTCTGGGTGGTGTGATGAAATCTCACACTGTCCTGCTCTGTCCTGTCTGGGATCCGAATCCTCTTTTTGTCAGGCAAGTCCTACACTACCTGCCTCTTGGTCACTCAGTAGCCGTTGTGGTCAGATCAACTATTGAGGTATCACAGCGTTTGTGTTTAAAGAACCCTATTGTACTTCATAATGGCCCCAAATACAAGAGGAATGATGCTGGCATGTTGCTATAACTGTTTCATTTGTTTATTAGTTATCCTTGTTAATCTCTTACTGTGAATAATTTATAAATTAAACTTTATTTTAAGTGTGTATGTATAGAAAAAAAAAAACCATAGTATCCATAGGGTTCAGTATTATCCACGGCTTTAGGCATACTCTGGAGGTGGGGGGATTCTATCCCTCGAGGTAAGGGAGCCTATTATACATTAACACGTGCCTTAGTAACTCACGGATGTGCTGCAAGGCAGTGTCATGAAAAATCCCTATGCACTCTCACTGATAAGTCCCACCTCCAGCCTTCCTCTGCTGCCAACTAACATCCTAAACTCCAGCTCTGAATGTATCTGTCTCCTGCTCTAAATCTTCAATGACTTCGAAACCACAGTAAGGACACCCCTCATTTTGGCCTTACTTCTCAAGATTGAGCTCAATTCATGACCATAATTCAGGCATTCAGACGCATTTTGTGGGTTTTGCTAGCTCTTGTTTTGTTTTTGCACATCTTACCTACTGAAAACGGCTGAGTTGCGAAAAGTCTTACCACTAAATCAGTAGGCAATACTGGATTCTGGGCTGTTTTTTACATATCTGTATCACCTTTTATTTCATAAGATAGCACTGTCAGAGTAATTGAGTATTTCAATATAATCAACAAGTAAAATAAAATTAATGAGAATGATCTTACTTTGAGTATTTGTGTCATTTCTAAAATGGTCCTTTTTCCTTTTTTTGGATGCACATTCATGCTCTTCATTATTGAATATTTCTTCATCTTCACTATTTAAGATACTGAAATAAAGATATATTCTATTAAAATATTTTTTCAGGGAGATCTTCATTTGGCTTTTCTTAAAGATATATTCTATTAAAATATTTTTTCAGGAAGATCTTCATTTGGCTTTTCTTTTGTAAAGGATACAAATACTTCAAAGTGACAGATTGTGAGCTTGAAATTACAAGGGTAATGCTTAATATATATTTTTTTCATTTTGAGAAATGAGATGTATCCTGGCTCTTTGAGAATATTATACCAGAAAGTGCTGAACATGTTTTACAATCTCTCAAGGGTCTTGATATGCTTAACCAAGGTAGTTTCAAACATCAAAATGCTTTACTAAAACACAGAATTATTTTTAAAACTATAAAAACTCCAGAAAATAAGATTGTAAGAATATGATGATACCCAATATTGACCAATGACTTGCTGTATCCCTTACCCCATGCTGAGTAATGACTCAACATTTCTGCTTATCCCCATTTTTAAAGGTTAATTATTACTGTACTAAACATTTCTTATTAAGCACCAACCATATATGCTGTTAACACATTTAACAGGAATCAGGTGGGGTACATTTTTTACCATTTAAACACATTCAATTAAGTTTTTCCAGTATTTCTTCTTTGTGATAAGAAAATCAAATCATAAGGCAATAACTAAACAATGAGAACACCTTTCACTTTTTAAAAAAAATTTCTTCCTTATAGTTAAAAAAAACCCCAAAACATATAAATAGTAATTCACATCCTCAAAACTAAAGATGTGTAAAATTTTAATTTTCCACGCACTGATAACAGATTTTCAGTCTAAAGTGAGGAAGGAAGCTCTGTGGAGACAAGCTGGCTGTTGGAGGCATGCAAGAATGATGCTCAAATCAAAGGAACTAAAATTCCTTATTTCCCGGTCATCGTTCTTTGACAAGAAAATTGTATACAAGCCCCTTTCCACTCACCAGTATTCGCTTTTAGTAAAAATGGCTGACTTTGCCAACTGAGTCAATTTCTCACTGTCAGAACAGACTTAAACAGCAATGGCAACAGCTGTAAATCATCAAGACAAGCAAAGAGCATTTGAAAAACATACAAACAAATGAACTTTTTGTGGCAGATATTATAACACCAATTTATGGAAATACATTGATGTTCGTAATTTATAGTTAGTCTTACACCAGTCTGTCATTGATTGAGAGACTGAATGTAAAAGCTTTAGAATCTCAAAGGGCTTCCTTTTTTATTATTATTCTTTAAGTTCTGAGGTACATGTGCAGATCTTGCAGGATTGTTACATAGGTATCAGAGGCCATGGTGGTTTGCTGCATCCATTACCCCGTCACCTACATTAGGTATTTCTCCCAATGTTATCCCTTCTCAATGCCCCCACCCACTGCTATCCCTCCCCTAGTTCCCCCAACCCTCAACAGGCCCCAGTGTGTGATATTCCCTCCCTGTGTCCATGTGTTCTCATTGTTCAACACCCACTTTAGAGTGAGAACATACGGTGTTTGGTTTTCTGTTCTTGTGTCAGTCTGCTGAGAATGATGGTTTGCAGCTTCATCCATGTCCCTGCAAAGGACATGAACTCATCCTTTTTTATGGCTGCACAGTATTCCATGGTGTATATGTGCCACATTTTCTTTGTCTAGTCTATCACTGATAGACGTGTGGGTTGGTTCCAAGTCTTTCCTACTGTAAACAGTGCTGCAATGAACATGTGTGCATGTGTCTTTGTAATAGAACGATTTATAATCCTTTGGGTATATACCCAGTGATGGGATTGCTGGGTCAAATGGAATTTTTATTTCTAGATCCTTGAGGAATTGCTACACTGTCTGTTTCACAATGGTGGAACTAATTTACACTCCCACCAACAGTGTAAAAGCATTCCTATTTTTCCACATTCTCTCCAAGCATCTGTTGTCTCCAGATTTTTTAATGATCACCATTCTCGCTGGCATTAGATGGTATCTCAATGTGGTTTTGATTTGCATTTCTCTAATGAAGAGTGATGATGAGCATTTTTTCATGTTTGTTGGCTGCATAAATGTCTTCTTTTGAAAAGTGTCTGTTCTTATCTTTCGCCCACTTTTTGATGGGTTTTTTTTTCTTGTATATTTGTTTTAGTTCTTTGTAGATTCTGGATATTAGCCCTTTGTCAGATGGGTAGCTTGTAAAAATTTTTTCCCATTCTGTTGGTTGCTGGTTCACTCTAATGATTGTTTCTTTTGCTATGCAGAAGCTCTTAAGTTTAATTAGATCCCATTTGTCTATTTTGGCTTTTGTTGCCATTGCTTTTGGTGTTTTAGTCATGAAGTCGTTGACTATGCCTACGTCCTAAATGGTATTGCTTAGGTTTTCCCCTAGGGTTTTTATGGTGTTAGGTCTTATGTTTAAATCTTTAATCCCGCATTTGTAGATTCAATGGTATCCCCATGAAGCTACCATTGACATTCTTCACAGAACTGGAAAAAACCACCTTAAACTTCATACGGAGCCAAAAAAGAGCCCACATAATCAAGACAATCCTAAGCAAAAAGAACAAAGCTGGACGCATCACGCAATTTGACTTCAAACTATACAAGGTTACAGTAATCAAAACAGTATGGTACCAAAACAGAGATATAGACCAATGGAACAGAACAGAGGCCTCAGAAGTAATGCCACACATCTATAACCATCTGATCTTTGACAAACCCGACAAAAACAAGCAATGGGGAAAGGATTCCCTGCTTAATAAATAGTGTTGGGAAAACTGGCTAGCCATGTGCAGAAAGCTGAAACTGGACCCCTTCCTTACACCTTACACAAAAATTAACTCTAAAAGGGCTTTTCTAACGAAAATTACAAACATATGAAAGGAAAAGCACAAATATACTGTTTTCCAGGAACAGTGTCACAGAAATAAAGACAGAATATGGAAGGAGAGAGGACTGCTGACTAATCTCATCTGTACAGGGAGAAGGACACTCCATGGAGCTTAGTTCTAACGTGTGTGGGACAGAAAAGCCAGGTGAACCTAGGGACATCCCGTGGACACATTGAACTGGAACCAACTCTGCCTATGGGTGGTAGGGCCAGGTTCAGATGCTTGCAGTAACTGCATTCTCCTGTGAATCTGAGCCTACATGGTGTTGGCTGTGGCTCCCTGGGGGCTACCCACACTGTGGATTCCACAGGTGGAGGTGACATTCTTAGGTACTGCTGGGACACATCCTGGGCCCACATGGGCAGCGGTAGGGCTCAAAGAACTTCTGTATTAGGGCCTTGGGGAGTCTATGTCAGACTTGAGGACCAAGCCTGGGCTCACAAATGACAACCAAGGGAAAATGGCTACTTTAGAAAAACCAGTAACTAGGCTATTTTTACAAAGTATTTTAAATATGGGGAAAAGCTATTATTTTTTGGTTGTGGGTCTTATACTGTCAGGTAAACAAAAATGTACAAGTAGAGAAGAAAGATAAATGCTTCTGAAATTTAAATTCAACATATTAAAACGTTAATAAAGGAATATTTATAGAGCTTTTCATTCTGCATGTATCAACTACATTTCATAGCAATCAACTACATTTCATAGCAAACATGTTCTCTTTTTATAACCTTTGTTTCATAAGCAAGACAAACATTACCTACTCTGACTTAAAAACAAGGGAACTGGCCCAACAACTTTATTAAAAAGTGTCAAAAAACTTCAATAGACACCTCTCCAAAGAAGAGATACAACAGCCAACAAACCCATGAAAAGATGCTCCACATCAAAAATAGGGAAATGCAAATTAACACTACAATGAGATACTACCTCACACTCATTATGAGGCTACTGGCAAAAAAAGCAAGTAACAAGTGCTGACAGGGATGTGGAGAAACTGGACCCCTTGTGCAGTGTTGGTAGAAACGGAAGATGGTATAGCCACTACAGTAAACAGTATGGAGGTTCTTCAAAAAATTAAACATAGAATTACCGTATGATCCAACAATTCCACTTCTGGGTTTTATTCAAAAGAACTGAAAACAGAGAATGAAAGAGACACTTGTATACCCACTTTCACAGCAGTATTAATTCCAACAGCGAAACATGGAAGCAACCCACATGTCCATCAGTGGATAAATGGATAAACAAAATGTGGTGTACACTATACACAACATGGAATATTATTCATTCTGAAAAAGGAAATACTGACACATGCCACAACAGGGCTGAAACTTGAGGACATTATGCTCAGTGAGATAAGACAGTCACAAAAGGACACATACCGTCTGATTTGACTTATAGGAGGTACTCAGAAATGTCAAATAATATAGACAGAAAGTAGAAAGGCAGTTACCAGGTCTGGGGGTGCTGGAGAATGAAGAGTTAGTGTTTAATTGGGACAGACTTTCAGTCTGGGAAGATGAAACAAGATGTCATTTGTGAGCCTAGAGATGGATGGTGGTTATGGTTGCACGACAATGTGAATATACTGAACACCACTGACCCGTACCTCTAACAATGGTTACGATGGCAATTTTGTGTTATGTGTATTTTGTTGTAATTAAAGATAAGAGACAGTGTGTAAGAGAGGAAAGGAAGCAGCAGCTTGTCTTGTTCATGCTGTCTGAGGTACATTTCGGAGGGGTGGTGTGGAGGTCAGAAAGTGTTAAAAACAAAGAAAAGGACCTCATACAACACAAGCTGAAAATACAGGGCACAAAGGCACTTGTAAGGCACACAGGGTTTCCATAAACTTAAAACATGTCCGAATGATGGAGCTAACAGCCCTTAACTCCCCATACCCAGGCTGCACCACAGCAATGTCATCCCCTTGCTTGTAAACATGCCCCGAAGGCAATGAAATTCCAAGTTTCCTCTGACAAACACAAGGAAAGTGCATGACTTTTCCAAGTTCCTTTCCATTCAAGAAAAGGAAGAGAAGAATAAAGAATCAACAAAACAACTCCAAATGGAAGTAAACTAGAGCCAAGAACAGAACTGTTTCTCATAATTAAACCCGGATTTCTATAAATTATAATCCTCATTCTAGTGATGACCTATAATAAGATTTGCATTTTCTTCTGATGGTATTTTCCTGAAGAGATGGATAATATGGTCTTAATGTTCATCTCCCAGACCACTCTAAGGTTCTAAGCACAGGCTTCACAGGAATGTGCTGCTAAGGGCCATCATTTCCAAATCATTTCCACACAAGTCTAGGAAAATAAAACAGGCTGGAGGGTAAGCCTCCAGTTTTTAAAACTGCGAATCAAGGGCATCAGTTCTTAACTATAATGCTGTAAGATATGTCACAAAACTTTTGTTACCAGTAAGAAAAATTACCAATACTTGTGAATGATTTCAGTTTTAATAATTATAAAAGTACTATATTTTCTATAAAATGTTTAGTATTTGATTGGAAATGAATCCAGTATAACATGACTTACAGAGATAGAGCATTCCCATCCTCACTTCCATTCTTATTAATTTTGAGGAATTTTAAAAATACAGAAAAGTATAAAAAATAAGACAAGATATCCATATACCACAATCCAAAATCAATCAGTATCTATCATCTTATATTTACTTGAAGTCCTTTTAAAAAGAAGTGGATGTTTATATAAAAAGTTGGAGTCCCCTTTAATCAATACCCACCCCACCTCCCATACTCATTACTTTCCCTACCACTGTCCACAAGGGCCCAGGAAGTACCCCAGCAGTGCCCAAGAAGGTCACCTCCACCTGTGAAATCCACAGTGTGGGTAGCCCCCGGGGAGCCACAGCCAACACCAATTAAAATGTGATCATTTCACCAAAACCAAAACAAAGTGGAACAAACCCTCAAACATAATCATTGACGAGTAATTATCACCCTGGCCGCCTCTGACATTTCCTTTGGATCAGTTTGGCTGTACCTCTTTCTGTCAAGCAGGAGCTAGACTACATTTTGGTCAGCTCCTCCCCAGAGGGAGCTACAATCTCTGCTCCAACAATCTCAATTATTAAGTTAGACTCTGTTCATCAACGGCTACCTATTAAACTTAGCTTTTTAATCATACATTTTTTTTTCCCAATCTGGTTGGATTATTTTCTCCTGGTAGGCAAATGTTGACATTCATTTTCCTGATATAAAGCTACTTTCATATCAGTGTATTATTAGTCTCTAATTATAAAAAGATAATCCATAAAAAAAAGTCCAGTTAATTTTATATAAGTTTAAAAATAAGATGTGAAAACTATTATTAGGATTAACATTTCCTTCCTAAACATCTAACATGACACACTTAAGGACTCCTAACACACTTTTAAATGAAGGGTGCAGCAGAGCAGAGGGCAACAAGAGCACCAAGGCCAGGTGGAGCCACAGTCAATGCAGGCCCATCTCCCTCCGCAGGGAGAAGCAAATGCACTGTGCAAAGTGTGCAATCTGGCAGGAGGGAAACGACGTCTTAAAGAGAAGGGCCACCTTCTGGAAGTCCACCAGATGAGGCTGCAAACCCATCAAAGGGCATCAGACAACTCTGTGCACAGGGTACACAGAGCAATGCCTCCCACATCCTATTACTTCCTGCATGTGCAACTGGGACCACCACACCCCCTACCTGCACCATCTTACCTGGACAGAAAAAGTCTCAGCCACCTCAGGACTAGGGTATTCACATGTCTTCCAGTTATATAAATTTCTCCCCCTTAAGAATGCATGTCTATAAAAAATGAGAAATGAAACTGGACTTGGGAGTGATTTCTGTAAGGCTGGTTGCCTCGCCCGGAGTCTGGACACACCCATCTCCCTCCCCGCTTGAAAATTACCTTATTAGAATATGCCCATCATCTAGCTCCGCCTTGGAAATCCCCTCTGCACTCAGCACTTAGCCCGCTCACCGGAAATCCCACCTACCTACCAATAGCAGTTCACCCCGTCCACATCCTGTTTTTCCAAATCCAATCAAACGCCTTCACTCCCTATAAAACCCCACTCCTGAGAGGAGTCAAGCGCAACTTCCCTGGCCCCTCTCCCCCGGACCACAGAACCTCACCCGGGAGCTGAATAAATTGTCATCTAATTTTCTTGTGCTGGCCTCAGTTTCCTCGTTTTTAACTCGGCAATAAACCTACAGAGAATAAACTTTACAGTTTCGTAGCAGGGATTTTAGGTCCAGGATGAAATAGGTTCAATAACATATTTAAGATATTCAAGGGAAAAAATGTGAGGCAAAGATTTAACATCTAAATACTTATCATCAAGAGTAAAAGCCACACATATTTTTATGAATATACACAAACACAGGAAGTATGGTGACCAGAAGCTGAGGGAGGACCCACTAAAGAATGACCTCCAGAAACCAAAATGACTAGAGGCAGAGACAAAGGCAGGGCTGCCAGGTGGTCTGTATTTATCTCTGGAACTACTGGCACATGATGATGACAAAAGTGCAGCATGCCATGGTTACCAGCTCAGACAATACAGACAAAGAACCACCACCAGAGAAGTGGTAGGGATGGAGAGAGGATGTGCAGGGGCCAGCTGGGAGTAGGGCATCATCTAACTGCAGTATCAGGTACTGTGGAGAGCCAACCAAAGAAACTAAGGGTGTGCTATAAAGGCAGTAGTGTAAAAGTGGGGGAAAAAAGGGGGAAGAAAGCCTTCCTAAATACCAAAAGGGTAAAACCAAATAAAATAGAACAAGGTAGTTCCTTGTTATCTGTGATGTAAAAAATGGGCTTGGCTCACCTATTAAACGGAAAACAGTCTTAGATTGGCTCACTAACAAAATCAAGCATCATACTGCATATAAGATATACAGCTATAAAAAGGCTGGGAAAACATATATAGAATTTATGGGACCCAGAAAACAACCGTCACAGGAAACTTTACAGCATTAAATACCTACATCAATGCAAATTTACATAATAAAAGTAAATTATTTAAACATACAACTGAAAAAGCCAGAAAAAGAATAAGTGAACCAAAAGAAAGGAGGGAATTATTACAAATAAAAGCAGATATTATTAAACAGAAAAAGAAGAGAACTAAGAAGTAAATCCAAAAGGTTGCTCTCAAAAGAAAATAATCAACCAAAACAAACCACTAGGTATCTGATTAGAAAAAAAAGAAGAAAGTTACAAATGCTAACAGTAGAAATTTTAAAAACTGTAAAAGATAAGGAAAAGGGATAGAAAAAAATGTAGATTTAAATAAACTTAAAAATATATCAAATTTTAAGAAAACAACAACACTAAACTATAATGTCTAAGGATATACACTTGGTGATAAAACTATAAAGATTAGGGAAATGATTACCATAAGAGTTTGGGAAACGGTTACTTTTTGGGGGAGGAAGTGGGTTATAATAGAAATGGGACATGTAGGGGGCTTCTGGGATGACTGATAAAGTTCTATTCCCTGACCTAGGTATGGTTAACAAGGATGTTTGCTTTACGAAAATGAAAAGCATTAAAAAAATCATTACAGACCACTTTATAAAAGTCTTTGCAAATAAGTTAGAAGTATATGAAACATAATTTAAAAATTTAACTTTAATGCTATTCCAATACAAAATCAGTTTTTCTTTAGAGCTAGAGAAGTTAATTGTAAAGTATGTTTAAGAGGAACAAGAAACTATTCTAAAATTCATATGGAATGAAAAAAGAGCCCAAATAGCCAAAGCACTCCTAAGCAAAAAGAACAAGGCCAGAGGCATCATACTACCCAACTACAAACTATACTATAAAGCCCCAGTAATCAAAGCAGCTTCTGTACTGGTACAAAAAGAGACACACAGACCAATGAACAGAACAGAAAACTCAGAAAAAAAGCCTCATGCCTACAACCATCCAATCTTTGACAAGGTCAACAAAAACAGCAGTGGAAAAAGACCATCCTATTCAATACATGGTGCTAGAATAACTGGCTAGCCATATATTAGAATATTGAAGCCAGACCCTACCTTTCACCACATACAAAAATTAACTTAAAATTTATTAAAGATTTAAATATAAGACCTCAAACTGTAAAATCCTGGAAGACAACCTAGGAAATACTCTTCTTGACATCAGCCTTTGCAAAGAATTTTTGGCTAAGTTACCAAAAACAATTGTAACAAAAACAAAAATTGGCAAGTGGAACTTAAAGAGCTTCTGCACAGCAAGAGAAACTATTGACAGAGAATACAGACAACCTAGAGAATGAGAGAAAATATTTGCAAACCATGCATATGACAAGGGCCCAATATCCAGAATCTATAGGGAACTTAACATGCAAAAAAACAAAGTGACTCCATTAAAAAACGGGCAAAGGACATGAACAGACACTTTTCAAAGAAGATACACACGTGGCCAACAAACATGAAAAAGGCTCAGTACCATACAGCATCAAAGAAATGCAAATCAAAACCACAATGATACCATCTCACAGTAGTCAGAATGGCCATTACTAAAAAGTCAAAACGCAACAGATGCTGGCGAGGCTGAGGAGAAAAGGGAATGAATATACTGTTGGTGGTAATGTAAATTAGTAACACCACTGTGAAAAGTAGTCTAGAGATTTCTCAAAGAACTTAAAATAGAACTACCATTCTGCTCAGCAACCCCATTACTGGGTATATATCCAAAAGAATTAAATTATTCTACCAAAAGACACATGCATGCATATATTCATTGCTGCACTATTAAGAATAGCAAAGATACACCCATCAATGGTAGATGGGATAAAGAAATCAACCTAGGTGCCCATCAATGGTAGACAGGATAAAGAAAATGTGAAATAACATCATGAAATACTACACAGCCATAAACAAAGAATAAAGTCACATCCTTTGCAATAACATGGATAGAGCTGGACATAATCCTAAGCAAAATAATGCAGAAACAGAATACCAAATACCACTTTCTCATTTATAAGTGGGAACTAAACATTGAGCACACATGTATACAAATATGGGAACAACAGACACTGGGGACTGCTAGAAGGTGGAGGGAGTGGGGGTGGGTTAGAAAAAAACTACCTATTGGGTAGTTTTGGGTACTATGCTAATTAGATGACAAGATCGGTATTCCAAACCCAGCCTCATACAATGTTTCCATGTAACAAATCTGTACATGGACGCTCCGTATCTAAAATAAAAGGTGAAGAACCAGTAAGCACAAATAACACAACCCTGAGTAAGAAATACAATGGTGAAGACTCTATCCCCAGCTGATATTAAAACACAGTGTAAAGCCTTTTTTATTTACATTAGTGTGATGAGGGAAGTCCAGGAAGACAGACAGAAAACCTCGTAGTCCCAATGGCCCATGGAAATTTAGTATGGTAAAAGGAGATCTCAACACAGCAGGGAAGAGACTTTTCAGTTAGTGCTGCAGTAACTGGACAGCTACTGCACAAAGACACAAACAGATTTGTTCCTCACATCACGCTCCAAGATAAATTCCAAATGGAGCAGAAGTAGTTCTCTTCTCTTTCTCCTGAGGCATAATTTATATACAGCAGAACAGACTTTTAAGTACAGTTCAGGGAATCCTGACCTGTGTACCTACTGTAACACATACCCAATCAAGACACCATAGAAAACTCCATAAAGCTGTCAAGTCAATCACCAGGGAGGCTCTCAACTCTGCCTCTCCTTGGGAGCTAAGAGGTGAGCCACGATTGCGAGCCCTGTGCTAACGCAGGCCCCAGGCGTGACTGACAGTACAGTTGGACTATGTGAGGTCTCTGGCTTGCCTATTAGTTTTCTTAGTGATGACTTAAAAAGACTTTTAAAGATGATCTTAGACTTGCACAAGAGTTGCAGAGGCAGGACACATAATGACCCCAAGTCTCCACCCAGCTTCATGCAGCCACAGAACAAGGATCAACAATGAAAGATGAACTCTGGCATGGTACTCCCAGCACAACCACAGGCTTTGTTGTTTCGCCAGGCTACCCACCAGAGCCCGTCTGCTCCCAGGACCGGTCCAGGGTCCACACTGTGCTTAGCTGACAGACTTCCATGGCCCTCTCATGACAAAACAGTTTGTAGTCTCCTCTCATCTTTCATCACCTTGAAGAGTACTGGTCAATCATTTCGTAGAAAGTCCTTCAACTTGGGTTTGTCTGCTGTTTTCTCCTGATTCAACTTAGGGAAAACCACCACAGGTGATGTGCCATTCACGCAGCACCACACCACGGGTACCTGCTGCCAATACGATGTCACCTTTGAGCTCTTGGTTGGGGCAGTGTCTGCCAGGTTTCTCCACTGTAAAGTTATTGTTCCCTTTGTAACAAATAGCTATGTGGGGGGAGACTTGGCAGATATTCTATTTCTCCTAATTCTTTCACCTATTAGAAAGATTTCACCTTGATGGATCTGTCAAGAGACTGTGCTTACAACAATCATTGTGATTTTCTATTTCCCTTATTCCTTCTAAATTTAACTGGAATTCTCCTGCAAGTAAGAACTGTTCCTTATCCCATACATACATATTCAGTTATGTATTGATATCAGCCTAAATGCATGGATATTTCTTTTCTTCCTTAGGTTATAATCCATTACTACTGTTGTTTATCCTATGGCTCCAACTGCTCCAGCTTTAGCCATTGGAGCACTTTTTGGCGGGCATCTGCCCTCTGACATCTGACAGGCTCCCCTTGCTAACCTTTCATTTGCCCTACCCCAGGCCTGGAACCAACAACCCCTTTCCTGAGGAGCTCCTAGAATTCACCATCTCAGGCTGGCTCTGGTCACTGATGCAGATGTCACTGCTCTAAGGCCCTCTGTGGACAGAGCTAGGAAACAGATGTTATACTAACTCACACACACATAGACCCAACAACCTCTCTCTCTGAAGAAACCAACAACCCTAGTTCATGCTGACACCTCCATCCCTGATCCAGAACCACAGGATAACTCTAGGACCATCCTTCCTTATTTGTAATTCTTCCTAGAATACATACAATTTTGAGATTGCTAACCCATACCCCTATGAGAAACAAGTGCACCAACTAGAGGCTTTGTCTTTAGCCTTACAGCATTCTGTCAAAACACTGTTTTCCAAAGTTTCTGATAGGTCAGCTAATTCCACATCCATTCACTATGGTTACGGTACCAGTCCCCAGCCTTTTTGGCACCAAGGACCAGTTTCTTGGAAGACAGTTTTTCCATAGACTGGGGAAGGAAGGGGGGATGGTTTCAGAACGAAACTGTGCCACCTCAGATCATCAGGCATTAGTTAGATTCTCAAAAGGAGTCTGCAACCTAGATCACTCACATGCACAGTTCACTATAGGGTTCACGCTCCTATAAGAACCTAATGCTGCTGCTGACCAGAAAGGAGGTGGAGCTCAGGCAGTAATGCTCGCATGCCTGCTGCTCACCTCCTGCTCTGTGGCCCAGCTTCTAACAAACTATGGACTGGTACCGATCCATGGCCTTGTAAAATCAACATCCCTGTTGATTCTAGCGAACGTTTGTGGAAGTGCACAGTTCTATGGGTTTTGACAAGTACATAGTCAAATCTATAACAGTCCCATCACTCCCAAAACTGCCTCTTGCTGTCTCCTTGTAATCAACCCCTTTTCCCCAACTCTTAACACCTGGCAACAACTGATTTGTTCTTCATCCCTACGGCTGTGCTTTTTCTAGAGTGTCCTTTAAATAAAATCATAGTATGGAAGCCTTTTGGGTTCGGTTTCTTTCACTAATCAAAATGAATTTAAGATTCATCCATGTTGTGCGAACCAACCATTTGTTCCTTTTGACTTTTGAGTGGTATTCTGCTGTAGAGATGTTACCACAATTTGTTTATTCACTCACCAGTTGAATGACATCTGGGTTTGAGTGTTGGCAATTACTGAATAAAACTCTAGTAAACATCCACATGCAGGTTTTGAGTCAGCATGAATTTTCACTTTCTTTAGGTAAACACCGAGGAGTGAGACTGCTGGGTCCTAAGGCAGTGTAACAAAGTAAAAAGCTGCCACCCTGTTTTCCAGAGTGGCTGTGCCATTCTGCATTCCCAGTAGCAGGGTGGGAGAGCATATTCCTGTCAGCACTGAGTACTGTTCTTGCCAGCAATGGAACGCTTTGCGATTGTTCTTTCATCTTAGCTACTGATGTAGGCCTGTGCTGGTACCTTATGAGGAAGGTGCACAGCCTTCTGAATCACCTAGGCCCACTGTGGCCGTCTCATTCCCCTGACATACTGTTATATTTCTAGCCGGTCAGCTGCTTGCCCCAAATGGTACACTGGTCTCAGACTAGCTGCAGTGTTTACCTTCTGGATTGCTTGCATTTGTTTCCCTAACAACAAATTATGTTGGGCATCACATGCTTATTTTTCTCTGCTTATTTGCATGTGCTTCTTTGAAATCCATGAGAGTTGTTCACTGGAGTATAGGTTTACCAAACCTATTGCCCAATTTTTTATTGGGTTGTTTTCTTATTGCTGAGTTTTAAGGGTTCTTTATGCATTCTGGATACTAACCCTTTATCAGACGTATGACTTACAAATGTTTTCTCTGAGAGTAGAATTTTAAAATTTTGATAAAATGCAAATTATTGATTTTTTCTTTTCTGGGTTGTGCTTTTGGTATCATATCTAAAAATTCTGCCGAAGCTCATGCAGACTTTCTTTTGTGTTTCTTCCATAAGTTTTACAGTTTTACATTTAGGTGTATGATCCATTTTGAGTTCATTTTTGTATATACAGTGTGAGCTGTACAGGTCAACTTTTTCTTTTTTTTTTTTTTTTTGCATATACACATCTAGTTTTCTAGCACCATTTATTGAGAACATTACATTTTCTCCATGAATATATTATGAAGTACCTTTACACCTCTTTCAAAAATAAACCAACCACATTAGTATGGACTTAGATAAGTCCTTTATTCTGAGTTCCTTTATTCTATTCCACTGACCTGTGTGTCTTTTCACCATTACCACACGACACACTCTCTTGATTGTGGTGGTTTTATATTTTATAGTAAATCTTGTTCTTTTTTTTCTTTTTTCTTTTTTCTTTTTTTTTTTTTTGAGAAGGAGTCTCACTCTGGTTGCCTAGGGTGGAGTGCAATGACACGCTCTTGGCCCACTGCAACCTCGGCCTCCCAGGTTGAAGTGATTCTCCTGAGCCAGCTTCCCGAGTAGCTGGGATTACAAGCATCTATCACCATACCCAGCTAATTTTTTTTGTATTTTTAGTAGAGACGAAGTTTCACAACATTGGCCAGGCTAGTCTTGAACCCCTGGCTTCAGATGATCCACCCACCTTGGCCTCTCAAAGTGCTGGGATTACAAGTGTGAGCCACCACACCCAGCCATTGCTCTGCCTTTCTAATGATGGCTTTAGATATGAAGTTTTTTAATACAGAAAAATTCAGTTTATCTTTTTTTTTTTTTTCATTCATAGTTTGTGGTTTTTTGTGTGGTAAGCAATCTGCCTACTCTGCATTGTGAAAATATTGTTTTCTTCTTAAAACTTTACAGTTTCAGCTTTTACAATTCATTCTACAAATCATCTAAAATTAATGCTATGTCCATAGTAGGAGTTACTAGTAGGGATTCATTTTCTCTCACGTTTGCCCAGTTAAAAAAATCTTTCCCTTCCCAATTGAACTACGATGGTTGAAAAAACTTTGCTTTTTCTCATTTTTGCATTGTGTATCCTAGTACTTTGTAAATTAACTATTCTTATTATCTTTTTAATGCTTTATAAATGGAAACAGGGGAAATGTAATTTCTTTTAAAAGTGTTCCCTTACTTAAAGAAATAAGCCGGGCGCATGGCTCACACCTATAATCCCAGCACTTTGGGAGCGCAAAGCAGGTGGATCAAGAGATCAAGACCATCCTTGCCAACATGGTGAAACCCCATCTCTACTAAAAATACACAAATGAGCCAGGAGTGGTGGCAGGTGCCTGTAGTCCCAGCTATTCAGCTGAGTCCTCCAGGAGAACCTCTTGACCCAGAGAGGTGGAGGTTGCAGTGAGCCGAGATGGAGCCTCTGCACTCTAGCTTGGGCAACAGAGCAAGGCTCTAAAAAAAAAAAAAAAGAAATAAAATGACGAATGTTTTTCGCCTGTCAAACTGATAAAGATCAAAACGAGGTAAAGTATTTATAAAGACAAGGTTGCTGTAAACATCTTGTGCATTGTCCCCAAAAAGCAGATGGCATGGGAGCTGACAGCCCCTTTAGATGAAGACATACATGCAGCCTACACAAGGCACTCATATGCATTTCAGCCATTATCCCCTCATGAAACCCTCCCCTTGTGCAGTGTATAACCTGCACTGACACACACACATCTTGGGTGAAGTATGAAGTAATGGGAATTTGTTCACTGTTCAGAGTATAAACTGATACAAAGTTGTGGAAGGTAATGTGGCAATACTAGAATTTTAAATATACAATTCTATTAGGAATTTAGACTTCATAAACATTCACACAAGTATGCAAAGAGATATTCACAGATGACCCATGCTACTCCATTAGAAATAATGAAACGTGGGAAACCCTCACCATTCTTACTGCACTGTACACATTTCATGTGTCAGTTCCACCTGCAGAACACACCCAGGATTTGAGCCCTTCCTCACTGACCACCTCCTTCCTCTCCAAGCCATGATCATTTCCCATGTGGGTTAACCCAGGCCTCTTAAGAACTGGTCCACTTGCTTTGTCCTGCCTCTTAGAAACAAATCGTTCTACTATAAGGACACGTGCACACGAATGTTCACTGCAGCACTATTTACAATAGCAAAGACCTGGAACCAACCCAAATGCCCATCGACGATAGACTGGATAGGGAAAATGTGGCACATATACACCATGGAATATTATGCAGCCATCAAAAACGATGAGTTTGGGTCCTTTGTAGGGACATGGATGAACCTGGAAATCATCATTCTCAGCAAACTGACAGAAGAGCAGAAGATCAAACACTGCATGTTCTCACTCATAGGCGGGTGTTGAACAATGAGAACACATGGACACAGGGAGGGGAGCACTACACATTGGGGTCAGCTGGGGGGAAATAGGGGAGGGACGGTGGGGGGTGGGAAGCCGGGGAGAGATAGCAAGGGGAGAAATGCCAGATGTAGGTGATGGGGAGGAAGGCAGCAAATCACACTGCCACGTGTGTTCCTATGCAACAATTTTGCATGTTCTTCACATGTACCCCAAAACCTAAAATGCAATAAAATAAATGGGAAAAAAAAAAAGAAATCTATTTTTAACACAATAGCCACAATACTCCTATTAAACCATAGGCCTGACCAAATCACTCCTCTGCTCAAAACCCGGACTCCCCACTTCACTCAGAAGAGCCCAAGTCCTTACTATGACAAAAGGTACTTCACAGCTGGGACCCAGTCAGGCTGCATTCTAGTCTCCTACTGGCCCTGCTTCTGGGCTCCCCTTACGCATGCTAGAACCCTGCTGTCCCCGAATATGCCAGATATACTCCTGCCTTGAGGCCTTTGCACTTTTTCTTTCCCTGCCAGGGGGGCCCTGCCCTCAGACATCCATTCATCGTGCTCTCATTGTCTAAGGTTTCCTTCCACAGATGCTTTCTTAGAGGCCCTCTCTGTAGATCTTCCTCTAACATCACCCATCCTTAGCATTTCTTATCTCCCCCACATGATCACACTCACTACATTATGGAACTCAACTTGTCTATTGCCTGTCTGTTTTACCAGAATGCAAGCTCCATCAGACTTGGGTTTTCATGTTTCATTTATTGCTGTATTCTGACATCATAGCACATAGTAAATGCTTAATACATTGTGGACTAAACAGGTGTAACAGTATGTGTAATAACAAGACCAAAGACATCTCTAAGTCTGGCTCCTGGGTAGAATTCATCTGCCCAACAAAGGGGTAGAGGTAGAACCTCGGACCATTCCATTTCCAAGGAAATCCTTTCTGGAGGGGTGGGGAAAGCTGTGTCCTTCCCACCATGAGCAGAGTAAAGCCCCTACCACTCACGTAGGAAAAATCCCTACAACTCTACCCCTAGGGATAATCAACAGGCAAAGGACAATACACTTACTGTTCCCTCTGAGATAATTAATGAAAAAAGAGCCTCTGTTCAGAGCATCTCAGTTCTAGAAAAAAATAAAGATTCAGAATAAAGTTAACAAAGATGAAAATTTTAATCCACTTAAGGTTCTGAGAAAATGTCTGATGGCTCGGGATTTCCCGGGGCAACAGAGATGTGGGTATTTTGAAAAGTAGGGGAAGGAGGTGCGTAGGGAGCCAGAAGTCAGAGTAGAGTGAAGGAGGTTTAAAATATTGGTAACACAAAGAGCATTAGAGCAGGACAACCAAACAAACACAGTGGGGGTCCCACCGGCACACAGCAGATGACCAAGAGACATCAGTTTGTAGACTGAGTGAAACAATAAATGAGTGAGCAAGTAAAAAGAGCAAACAAATGAGTGGGTGAACAAGGAGGAGCAAGCAATGGGAGAATGAATTCAGGAGAAAAAGAGTGAGTGAGTGGGTGACGTCCCCACTGTGTTCTCTGGTATCAATCTTCTTTCTTACATTTCTTAGCTGCTCATATGTTGGTTCATTTAGGGTTGGGAATCTGCCATTTGAGTATGTTTTTAAAAAAAAAAGACTGGGATGGACATTAGGGTGTTGGCAAAAGTGTTAGTGAAACAATGGACCATGGAATATAAGCTGGACAAAAGAAGACATGAAAAAAAGAGGGTTGACAGGATAGAAAAAAATAAGTAAACAGTTGAGGTGGTAGTCAGGAAATCTGGAAGATGGAAAGATTATGCTTAAGGACTGAGATGCCCGAATTCATGGTTTTAGACCATGGGAGTGGGTGGCTGAGACAGAGAAGAGGAGGGAAGGAGAGCCTAGGAACAAAGAGGACAGTACCAAGGCCAGAGACTCTAAGTCCCACAGGTGGACACTGAAACTACCAGGCAACAGCAGGGATTGGGGTGCAGAAAATGACTGTGATTCTCTGCAGATTCTAACATCTGGTGAACATGACCATGCAGGAGGTGACTGTGCAGAACAGGATCTGAGCTAGAAAAGGGGAACTTCACTCTTCATGTTCTATGCTTCAGGACTGCATAAATTTTTTGTTGTTGTTCATTCATAATGAGCATATGCTGCTTTATAATTAACAAAACCCACAAATCTGGAGGAAAGATAATATTAAAGTCAGACACAAGAGTTTACAATAGACGAAAATCATTATTTAAGAAGCACTAACAACAAATACTGCTCAAAATAGTTAGTGCTGAGTCTGACACTGAAACTAATTTTCCTTTTCTTCCCAGTCACTAAATGAAAGAATATAAGGAAGGCCATCTGGACTTTTGCTGAAAACTAACAATATTCTAAAGATCCTAAGGGGAAAATGTCAATGTGCTAACAAGGATATTTACTGAAATAAATGGATACAGGATGTCTCCTCACATAGGTACGGTGACTTTTTATTTCAAGGGCCAGAAGGATCCCCTGAATTCTCTATCCCTCATGGTAACCAGAGACAATTTTCACATTCTTATAAGGGAACCGAAAATGCAGCTTTTATCTTGTTTCCTTGGGGGATGTACAATTTAAAAATGCTTTTTATAGAATTCCATTATCTTGGGATATCCTGGGAACTATTAGAGTTCAAGATAATTTTAGTAGAGCCTTAAATTTATTATGGCCCCCATTGCTAAGCCCACTGAGAACCAAATTACCAAAATAAATGTTAAGACATTCAAATTTGATAGAAAATACTATGTTTTATGAGGTATAAAAAGAATGCAATAAAAAGATTTAGTAAATTCAATGCAAAGGAAAGTTCCCAGAAGCATCTCTGTCAAGACTGAGCTGAATGTGTTACATCTGACTACATACTCCGTTGTCAAATGCCAACTTCACAAAACACAAGGAGGAACTTCTTACCTATCCTCAACAGTGCCTACAGTTATACTGAAATAACCATAGGCAATTAAAGTGCCCATAATAACACCAAAATCTGATGGAAAAAGTTAGAAATTCTTAAAGATATGTAGTAGGCACCCTTCTTCAATATATTTCTTTTATGGAAATCATACAATTTCTGTCATCGGACATAAAACTGAGTGGCAGCAACACTATGCCGGAGAGAAGACCCAGCCAGATTATTTACTTAACACCATTTCCCCAGCTGAACCCTCAGAGTCCTTCTCAGGGCCACTCTTTTGGCTTGTCCACTCAATCTGTCACTCACTCTTTTACTGATCCTGACCCTCTGACCAGCTGTACAGACATCACCATAGGCAGCACTCAACATTTCTCACCTATCTACTGAAACCCTCAGCTAGCTGTCCTCTGTTCAATCTGGACCCCAGCCAAACTACCTTCTATTCTGAATCAACAGCCTAATAAAAGGCTTCCTAAGGTAGGGTTCAAGATGAATTCTCTGCCCATCAAACTATGCTTAAACTTCAGCAATATCATAAATGTTGCTTGAAAGGGCAGCTTAATCAAGGATTCAGAGTATGAACTGGCGGGCTGCCCCCAGAAAAAACTGCTTAATTTCTTATCTATGTTCTCTAAACTTTTAATACTAAAAAGAGTTGAAAAGTAAGCAGAAGGATACTAAAGGCCTTCTGTTTTCATGCACATTCACAAAAAAGAAAATTAACAAAGCTATGTAGAATCTTGATTATCTAAATTATTTTTACTACAGTTCTTTTTCTAAGTTTAGAAAGCCCACCTTAAATCAAAGAATTGTGAGTATTATGTTTCTCAAAGACATGTGGCAAAAAGAGAAGGCCATTTATATAGTGATTTAAAATGGTGGTTATATACTGTCTCATCTTTTTAAAATCAATTTTAGGTTCAAAGTTAATGGCTTTTCCTTCCAGAGAAAGGATATATTAAACATCTGCTGCTGTTTCAGGTCACCAACAGCCTCTACCACAGGTTTGAATTTGCATTTTGGCAGGAACGGACAAAAGTCAAAGGAAGATGAACAAAATAGCAGAGTAGGAAAGACAGGGTCCCAGTACTGCAAAGCAACTAGGTGGGGTAAAGGGTGGTGCTGACTAGTTCTGACTCACTGTGCTCCACAGGGGATAGCCAGAGTTGCCCATATAAAACCGTTTTATGCAGGGATGCTTGTATTAGCAGCCACTGGTTCAAAGGGGTGGATGTGTAGGTAAGTTTGGGAGAAGGGGAAAGACAGACAGGGAGCTATGCACAGAAAAAAAATTTTGACCGTATTCTCTAATTCTATGTGTGCAGAGAAAAAACAATAATTCTCAGACATTTAAAATGTGTTTGAGATGATGTGAAAAAGAATACATGAGAAAGAAAAACCAAATTCACATAAATTCCTTACGGCAGATGCAGCAGTAACACCGTACTTCAAGCATTACAGCTTTTTAAAACTGTAATATATTTCCCTATCCTAAAATCCACATTTAATAGTGACGAATGGGAGTATATGTGAGACACCTAACATTTCTAGATATGGCCAACCATCTTTAAATGTAAAATATTTGCTATAAAAATTATAATAATGAACTGGAAAATTCATAATGTATAACATTATGCAATACCAAAGCATAATTATAAGCCTTAAATACGTTTTACAGCTATCAACATTAAATAAATGTGGCAAAGAACTGCCACAATATAAGTTTAACAATTACTGAGTTATCCTCACTATAAATAAGTTTAACAATTATTGAGTTATCCTCACTATAACTAAAAATAGAAAATTAATTTCTGCTTCAAAGACAGCAAAAATGTCTCTGGTCTAAAGTTACTACACTTCTGTCAGAAAAACATATGGCCCATCAAACACACAGTTGGTAATTACACAAATGTAAAATAATATACAATAAATGACTAGACCCATGACATTCCAGAGGAGGCTACCTCAAGACCTTCCTAGCCCTCCAAATTCTCAAACACCACTGTGGTAGACACTGCAGTCATCATACGATAGCCACCTTTCCTGCTTCTGTGCTCATGTAGTCTCTGGTTTTTATCTAGACACATTTTGGCTAACCCTCAGCCTCCCTTGCACTAGTGCTCTAGTCAACAAGGTGTGGGCAATGTGACACATTTTAACTTTTGGGCTTTGCCACTGAAGCACAGGTTGTGTCTCACCAACCCCACCTACCCTTCAGCCTGGAGCGCAAATGTGGCAGCTAATACACCCTTTTGGGCCACGCAGATGAGGCTACACTCTCAGGATGGCAGAGCAACAAGACAGACTGTGCTTGGCCCCTTGACAAGGTTACGAGGAAACTCATCATGCCAACTCAGGCTTTCAAGGGAAAAGATCTGATTTGTTTTGTATAAGCCACTATGACTACATCTCTGCCATATGCCACCAAACCTGTGTATTTTAATTTTTTCAGGCTCCTCAGCTATAATGTGGGGTTAATAATAATACCTCTCTCTCAGATTACTGTGAGGATTGAATGTTTTAAATTAAAAAAAAGAAAAAAGCATCTATGTATGGAAAATAGGCAATCTCCTAGCCTCATTTTTCAGCTGAATAAATAGTTTCTTCACACCAGCCTTCTGGGTGGGCAAGTCTCAAAAATTATGGAGCTTTGCAGGTACGTGAAAAATAGATAAGGCCATATATGCTAAACTGGCAAATGACATGGTTCTGCTCAGCTGTAACTTACATGCTGTGACTGATGTTACAATGGTTATTCTCTCTTTCAAGTTTCTGACTACAGGATTCACATCTCTTCCAGCCATCTTCTGTTTTAATCCAACTCCATCCAGGAGATCTCCAGTCCTGACCCAAAAATGGCATAGTTCTCCTATTAAAAAGTTAATTTATGTTAAAAAGCATATATAATTCATAAAAGTTTCTTTTCACTTAGAACATTTATCCTTTAATTTTAAATATTAAAGTTCTTAACACGTGAAAGTCTGCTCATTACTTCAATGTTGGCTGGACATTAGTGATAAATAGCAACAATAACATAGTACTTTGGTTGTACTACAGTGATAAAGTGGAGTAAGTACAGGTGGTATTACTGGCCCAGTACTGCATATGTCATGAAAGGTTTGCCAGAGGTGACATCCAAGCTCATACCTGAAAAACAAGCAGGAGTCAGGGAGTGTGGAATAGGGAATATTATCCCAAACAAGTATTCTGTCTTTGCCAGAAGTTACTAGAAACCAAAAATGAAATGTATTCATGTTCCGCAACTCTAAGTAGTTCAATTTGGTAGAAGCTTAGAACAGATGAGAAGGAGTGGGCCAGAATTAAGGATGGACAAGTCATTTAAGGCCAGATCAGGTCAGAGGAGCTGGACGTTATTCTGAGGGAAATGAGGGGTCAAACAAGGGATGTAAGCTGGTAAATGACTCAATTAGATTTGTGGTTTACAAAGAACTGTGTATCACACTGGGAGAACGGATGGGATGAGGGTCACCTGGAAGAAAGGAGTTAGGACTGGAGGCTTCTGAATGTTGGCCTTTAAAGGGCGAGAGTGTGAAGGGGCAAAAGAAACAGAAAAGCAGAGACTGCAGAAACATTTAGGAGAAAGAGTCAAACAGCACGGGAAGACTGGCTGGAAACGTGAGGAGGAAATCAAGGAAGTTATCTAGATTTGGTTTTGTAGTCCCTAGTTCTGGGATAATGCACATAGAAGGAACAGCAGGGTTTATCAGGAGAGGAGAGATAAGGAATGTTAATTTCAGCTTTGGACATGCCTGTTCAGTTTGAAATACTAGACTCCAGGTACAAAAATTATGACTTAAAAAATGATGCAACTACATGATTAACTTCAACTTCACAAAGTTCACAATTTGATGAGAGACCTGGAATGCTAGTTCTTCCAGTTCTTCCCATTAACCTGATTTCTGTTCCTCTTGATCAGTGGTTTTCAACTACTGCTGCGCATTAACATCACAGGAAGCTTTTTAAAAATGCAAGTGCTTAGTCCCATCTTAGTTCAGTTAAATATGAATGTCTGGGAGTGAAAAGTAAGTTTAAGTAGTTTTTAAAGGTCCATAGGTGATTCTCATGCACAGTGAGACTATGCATGAGGCTAAGAACTGTCTCAGATGTTCACATTGCTGACTCAAAAATGTCACATCCCACAAAGGCCCCGTCCAAACAGCGCCCTTCTGCCGCTCAACCCCACCCCACCAGTCTGCGCCATTATCTAGTGCCTTCATAGCTGTAAGGGCTGTCTGAAATGATCAGTGTGTTTATCATGTTTTCCTCCAAGAGAATGCTATGCCTTGTTCAGCTCTGTATTCTATTACCTTGAACAATGCCAGGAATATAACAGGAGCTCAATAAATATTTACTGCATGAATAAATATATATATAGATCCATGGTTCAGAACAGTGTTAGGCTGGAGGGAAAGAAAGAAAATTCATGAGCATTTAGATACTAATCAAAACCACACAAATAATGTAACAGAATATGTAGAGAGGGAAATCAAGAGAACCAAGAAAAAAACCCTAAGAAACATCACCATTTAAGGGACCAGCAGATGAAAATGAGCCAAGAAGGAAAAGTGAAAAGGAAGTGCCAAAGAGGGAGAGGGAGAAATAGGAAGTCAGGAGAAACATGTATTTCAAGAAAGTAATAACCAACAAAGACGAAAATGCTATAAAAAAGCCAAGCATGGCAAGAGTTGAAAATATACATTGAATTTAGCTACAGAAAGGTAGCTGAATTACTCAAGCAAGAGTGGTTTCTGTAACGTGTTACTCTAATTTCATGCCCAAAACAGACTGAAAAGAGTATTTCATAATGTAGAATATTTTTATTATAGAAAATAATGTAAAATATTTACATCATGGGGAATAAATGAGAGATTAACATCTCCAAATACCGCCTCCCAACTATATTTAGTATAATTAACAAAAATAAAGCTATTAAATGGGCACTTACACAATCATAGAAGAGACAAAAAAAAAAAGTAAGGAAATTACACTGACTTCAACAATGTTCCTGGATCAACCACAGATGCTTAATTCCTGATGGTGTAGGAAATGCATAATGAAGTAATCTTTACATAAAGAGAATCTGAAAACCTTGCTAAATTGACTTAGAGTCAGAACATATCTTTTTCAGTCACATAATGATTAAATTCTTGCTTTAGAAAATACTTTAAATATTCCTTAAATTTCAGCACGATTTTGATAAACCTTGTCTCACAGGCCTGCTTCACAACTACTGAACATCCTGAAATGCAAAACTCACTGCCCATGTTCAGTAAATCTAGAGTTATCTAAGACTGTCTCTAATAGCATACAGCTGATTTTATGATCTTCAAGAACATTCCCACCAAAGGTGGCAGAGGCCATGAAGTAGCAGATGACCGTTTGAAGTGGCACCTTGAGTCTCATAAAACACATACAACTGAAAAATACCTGCTAGGAACATCTCTGATAACTGTCAAATTATCTCTCAATATCAACCTGAAACTGTGAATTCAGAAATTTATGTTTTAAAAAAGATCAAGTGGATAATCCTGAAAAATATTGCTAACAAACCAAATACAGGATTACTTCAATAATAAACATTTGAGCACCAACTAAATGTTATTATGCTAGGTGTTCCTGCCCTCAAGAGTGTGTGATTTAGCTAAGGAACTAAAAAAGAACAGCAGCAACACACACACACACAAATTCTATACATATGTAATATAATAAAGTATGTTACGTGTAGATATGTGTATGTGCATGTATACATACATATATACATAGGTACAGTTTTGTAACTTGTAAAGAGAGAATAACCAAAATAAATTTGAGCAGAAAACAAATCAGCTGGGAAAGCTCTGAGGAGAAACTAGGACTTGATCTTGGCCCTAACACATGGTTAGGTCTTAACACATGGTTAGATCTTAAATGAATGGAGAGGCATGGGCAAAAAATATCAATCACAGGAATGGTGGGTGAATCAGTATAAAGGTCAAAAAGTATGTGGCAATTTGAGAAAAATAAGCAGAAAAGGTTGGATGAAATGGAGTAAGTTTACGGGAGGATTGGTCCATAAGCTGGAAAAGTGACTAGAAGCCAGATTATAGAAGAATATCAAAGGCGTTTAGACTTTATTCTGTAAGTAATCAAAAGTTTTTCAGCAATAGATGAGTGCAAGCAGTGTTGTTTTGGAATAATAACTTTCTAGGGCTTGTAGGATAGATCAAATGAAAAACATGGAGACAGAAAAAAAACAACTAGGCAACAAACATTTTGCCAACAGAACGTTAACTAGATGACTGTCCAACGTACACCCTGGTTTCCTCAGCTAACAAAATATTTTAAAACTTGATGAGACACAAACATTGTACTTATCTATTTAGACACTAAGCCCACTCATCATTTAATACACTTACCTTCTAGTTTCACAAACAATCCCCTTAACATTTACATAAGGCCGGGCGCGGTGGCTCAAGCCTGTAATCCCAGCACTTTGGGAGGCCGAGGCGGGTGGATCACGAGGTCAAGAGATCGAGACCATCCTGGTCAGCACGGTGAAACCCCGTCTCTACTAAAAAAATACAAAAAAAAAAAATTAGCTGGGCATGGTGGTGCGTGCCTGTAATCCCAGCTACTCAGGAGGCTGAGGCAGGAGAATTGCCTGAACCCAGGAGGCGGAGGTTGCGGTGAGCCGAGATCGCACCATTGCACTCCAGCCTGGGTAACATGAGTGAAACTCCGTCTCAAAAAAAAAAAAAACATTTACATAAAAAGCCTGTCTGGTGTTTCCATTAATATAACCAATTGTTTTACATCTACCTAAACTCTACAGATAAGTCATTTTAGTAACTCAGTGAGAAATGAATAGTTTGGTCTGAATTTCTTAGCTGTTAAGTTTAATTCTGTAAGAGCTGAAAGGAATGAGATGCAGCTAATGAACCATGCAAATAAAAAATAGTCCACGCCCAAGGGTTTTATTTTCAACACCGAGGAAAAGATTTGTTTCTCTGAAGATGTGTGTACTTCAGAGATTTGTCATGGCATGCTCTTTGAATCACAATGAAGTTTTATCTTAAAGCATAATCTATACAGTTCATGAACTAAAGCACAAACTCTGGATTAATATTTATTGAAAAATAATAACAAAAGAAAGACAAGTTTTCATTTAAAAGGTCTGGGGTCTGGATCTCAAGTTTTCAAAAATACTCCCAATCTGAGGCATCTGAGTTTGTAGATCAGTAAACAATATTACTAAAGTTGTATAGAATGATGAAGAACCACTGCTTTTAATGGGAATTTATTTGTTCAGCTAAAAAAAAAAACGTGAATTGCTAGAGCTGTATACACTTATTGCAATTAAAATTATCTTTGTTCTGGGACTTTGCAAATACAAAAAAACTAGAAATTACTCCCGAAAATTGGTAAATTTTTAAGAGCAAGCACTCAGAGGGTATAGCTTGTATAATTTGCAAATTTTAAGCAGACTTTATGCCAACTTATTTCAGAGAGCCTACAATGATGAACTATTTTAAATTTCCCCTTAATTTCCATTTGAAGTGGTAGGACATGTGGGTGGGGTACTTCAGTAGAAAAGGATTTCATGAAGTTCACCTGCTGGTGGAAACTTTCTGCATGAGAGAATCAGAACAAAAAAAGGTCTTTCCTTCAACAAGGATATTCTTTCTTAACAATGATAATGGCAAACATTTATTAGAGCTTACTATAGTCTAGGCATTACTCTAAACAATCTACATATATTGTCTCATTTAATCCTCACAGTGTCCTCAAAGGTAGAAAACATTATTATTGTTTATAAGTTTAATTATCTATTTTACAGATGAAGACACTGAGGCAAAGAGTTTAGTGGAGCTGGGATTCAAAATGATGGAGTCTCACTCCAGGATTCATGCTCCTGACCACTACATATTTAAAATAACAGTTCCTGAAAACTCTATTAAAACAGGTGCCATTTAATTATAATCTTTTTTTTTTTTTAACATTTTTACCGTCTATTACATATCGTTAATATGATCTCAAGTAATGATGGACCTAAATATAAAGGCACTAAGACAAGGAAAACAAGACAGGAAAGAAAATTCCAATCCATTTTTAAATGGATTTGTTTTGCTCTTAAGTGTGGACAAATTTGATCCAGGAAGGACAGCAAAAAACGGCAAACTGAGGGCCAAGAGTCAGAAATAAGATTTACTCAAAGAAGGACTGAGAAAATCACAGATTCCTCATGGAAAAGAAAAACATGTAAAGATGAGGAGAAAACAGAATATGAAAGAGTAAACGTTTTTTCTGATTAGGACCTGACCGTAAGGATTTGGAGGCGGCAAGAGACAGCTTTATAAGGGAAGAAATGGTTCTCCAGATTCTGTTTTCAAAATGAGTTTGAATAGGCCCAAGGATAGAGATGGAACCTGAGAAAAAAGGTCAAACTGAGCTTACTGTGAGGGAAGGATGCAAAATTCCTAAGTGTCTGCTGCAAGAAAAATAAGCATGGGAAGGAGAAGTCAGAGTCAGAGCCACAGACCAGGAGAAGGGAAAGAGAGTAAGAAGGTAGCCAGCAGATGGGGCAGAGAGGCCCGGAGAAACGCGGGGTCACACCCGGGCAGGCTTCCACCGGCGAAGACGCAAGGGCCGGGCCAGAGAGCAAACGCGGGCAGGAGGAGTCCCCGAATACCTCGTCCAGCAAGGCGGACACACGCTCGGGCGTGCCAGAGGGCCCAGGAAGGTGGCGGCGGGAAGAGGTCGCAGAGGGTGGGCAGAGGCGGCGGCTGAGGAGACGCGGTGCACCTATGGGCGGCCCCTGTGCCCACCTGACTCGCCCGCGGCTCCCAGACCCTCTACACCCGCCTGCAGCCCCCCCGTCCCCACCTGACGCGCCGAAGGCTCGCAGTCCCCAGCAGACGCTCCCGCGGCCCCCAGACTTCACCTGACGTTCCCGCCGACCCCGTCCCCACCTGACGCGCCCGCGGCAGCCTGTACCTACCTAGCGTGCCTGCGGTCCCCGTCTTCACCTGACGCGCCCGCGGCCCCCAGTGCCCACCTGGCGCGCCGGTGGCCTGGGCCCCCACCTGACGGCGACCTGGGCCCGCACCTGACGGCGACGCGGCGATTATTGCCGGAAGTGGGCCGCCACCTCCCCGCGCGCGGCAGGGAAGCCCCGCCCCTGGCCCCGCTGATTGGCCAGCGTGGATTCGCGTGGCAGTGTTGCGGCAGGGTCCTGACGCTCGCAGCGAGCGCCTGCGTAGTAGGCACCGCCTCTCTATCCGCGCGAATCTCGAGTGCCGGGCACGGGCACGGGGAGGGGCTCCGGTGGGCAGGAATAGGCAGAGTCGGTGCCCGCGACCTCTGCCATCGCCCGGAGATGCAGATGAGGCCCCGAGATTTAGGCCTGCGAGACGGGTGACGACGTCGGTCCAGCTCTTCACTGGAGTAAGCCGGCCAGGGCGTTGAGGCGTTCGCGTGTCCTGAAGACGCGCATCCCCGAGAGTGGGCGTGCCCGTGAGAGCGTGGGCGTGCCCGTGAGAGCATGCGCGTGCCCGCGCCGCGCGGGTCCCCGCGGGAGCCTGGTAGCCCTATCGTGCATTTCCACTCTGCGATCGTTTTTCCACCCGGCTGGGCGCCAAGCCCAGGGTGTCTGCACTCAGCATTTAGGCACAAGCACCTTCTCTTTATAAACAGTTTCGAGTCTTGTCAGATCTTTCTAGAAGGTTGAAATTCCCTGGAGGAGCAGCGCGAATAGTTTTTCGGATTGGGAAGAAAGAATGTGGGGCAGCAGGAGGGAGGGAGGCAGGCGTGGCCAAGAAGGCTGGGTGGGTCCGGGAGCCGCAGCCCCCTGCCTCAGTTTCCTCCTAGAAGCTGGAGGTGACGGTGCAGTTTACAGGATTTCTGTAAGAACAAATGAGTTAGCGTGTACAAAACTTTTAAAATAGCGTATGGCGCCTAGCAAGCAAATATGAGTATTAGTCTTTTCCTTGTTAAAATGTGTGCATCTACATTTGGAGCATATGGCAAGAAGTGTATAGTATGGATTCATATTTTGGAAAAGTAATTTTAGAAGTTGTTTCTGATGTGCCTATTATAATAGGGTTTCTTGACCACATGCTTTTAAATAATGTGAAGGTAAGGAGGTAGGCAATATTGCTTGCGCATCCTCAATTTAAACACCTGTCTGTCCCTCCCTCCCTCCTTTTCTTCCTTTCCCTCTCTATTCCCTTCATTCCTTTCAGGGTTGCAGATTATTCCATATTATAAATGTATCAGTTTATTCGAATGTCTCTATGATGTCTGTGATGGGCTTTAGATGGTTTGCAGTAGTTTGCCATTGTAAATAATGCCCAGTCGCTCTGTGGTTTCGTTTAACTTGTGGAGGTATATTTGCAAATGAATACCTGTGATTGTTGTGTAAACCAAAAAAGTGTCTGAGGCAGATCTCCATGGATTTAGAGACTTATTTTTCCAAAACTATGGATGTGCCAGGGGAAGAAAACACCGGTTACAGTAGAGTTTATGGCTTTTGCGTTTTTCCAAAGAGGATTTTCAGGACTTCGGTATTTAAAGGGAAAAGCGCCGGCAGGAGGGGAAGAGGGAAGAGTAGGCTGTGAGGCTTGTGGTCACGTTCTTGTGAGGCTCTGATTAGAGTAAAGCAAATCTACGTTTCACATGTGAAAAAAGAGGCGTGGGGGAGAGTTATGCATGTATCTCATCCTCAGTAGATCTACGTTTCACATAAAGTAAGGTTTGGGGAACAAAAGGAAGGCAGTGTGTGTGTGTTTTGCCAATATTAACTTTTCCCATTGGCACAGTAAGTTTGGAGGCCTGAGATTTTATTTTTCTTTCACAGATGGGTCAGGGTTAACTGCATATGGAGTATATAAATTGCCAAGCCAAGAGCCCACCACCACAATAGGGGACATAGTAATATTAAATTTAGCTCAGCTGGCCAGCATCCGTATAATTCCTAGTGAAAGAATTCCTGACTGGTTGGTGAGGAGGTAAACTAATTGCAGAAACTCACAAAGCAAAAAAAAAAAAAAAGAGTCCACAGAATAAGAGCAGGAATTCACAGAGTAACCACGGAGAGATCCACAGAGTAACAGTAGGACCCACAGAGTAATAGCAGGAATCCACAGAGTAACTGCAGGAGCCCATGAAGCAGCTCTGTCCAACTGAGGTCAGCATATTCATGGTCTTGGGTCTTATCTTTGTGTGTGCTTTGTATCAGGACTGAGCTTAGCTCTGTGCTTGTGAAGAGTAACCCACTCAATGCCCTCTGGAATTTCACCACTGGAGGAGGGAGGAAAAAAAACCCAGAGGGGCAGGGAGAAACGCTTTTCTAAACACGTGGTGCAGCTGGAGATTGTGGAGCAGTTGCCCAGGTGGAAGGCGTAGCAGCAGGAAGTAGAGACTACTAGGGAGGTGCCTCCTTAGCCACAGAGATCTTTTGGCAATCAGTTTATTGAAAAATAGTGTTTTAAAATTTTCTTTAAAGTAGTTGAACCTGACAGTATCTAAGGAGTTGAGGAAATTTAACCCCATTGTGGCCACTGTCGAGAGCCAGAGCTCATCCTGGCAGGAAGCTGGGACAATGCTGGTCACAGTGTTCCAGGTGCCCCTGTCTCACAGAGGATTAGGGTGGTGGTGAGCACAGGGGCCCCACGCTTCTCGGATACACATAGCACAGTCGTCTCCTCTGACCTTCCCAAATGCTACACAGACAGGTGTAGTCCCTGACTCTCAGGAAAATGTAGACTGGGTTACCTTCTGGCACAGGGGAATCCCTTCCTTCTTCCTGTTCCTGCCACTCTGAAGCATGTGGCATATGTTTAATGTGGTCTTTACACAATATGGAAAGACCGCTTCTGCTTTGTATGCAGTGATAATACTGCAATAAGGAAAAATGAACCAAGCCACCAAAACAAAATCCTACCACCTGATGTGGAACTGGAAGGGCAATGGAGCAGTGTCTTAGAGCTAATGCAAGAGCCAGGCACTGTGACAGTGCCGTGGGTACAAGGAGGAGGTGTCTCAGAGCTAACGCTCTGTGCTGACAGCAGCTAGGCACTGCGACGGTGCCATGGGTACAAGGAGGAGGTACCTGGTTTTCAGGAGACTGCCATCTAAACAGACCCAAGGTGGCAAATACACAGTAAGAAAATGGAGACATGACTGCTGTAATTACCTACAGAATGTTTAGGGGGACTGGGAGCAAAAACAATCCCCTTACAGAAACCAACCCTGGAAGGTGCTGGAAGGTGTACTGGCTGTGAAAGTCAGAGGTCAGCAGGCAGTGATGGTGAGACCAAAGGCAGTAGTCAGTTCAGGCAAGCCAGTGTGCTTATTTATTTCAAATCTCTCAGTCTTGGGTCTCCTCTTATCTTTTAAATAAGGCGTTAGAATAGAATTTTGAGGCTGTTCACCCAGGCACCACACTCCTCATGTGTGGTGTCAGAATGGGAAGGCCAACATGGAGACCACGTGGCCATTGACGTTTGAAAGTCTGTGGTTGCCAAAAAGAACCAATCAACAACAGGATTCATCCTGACCGCAGCCAGCAGGCAGCCCAGACCTTGCATGCCACAGCTCCGCTGGGCTCTGGACCGCTCTCAGCTGAGCCTGGTAAATGCCAGCTGGTTGGCTGCAGCCCCTGAGTGGAGATTGGCTGTCCTAGCAATAGAGCAGGGTGGGGACACAGCAGACTTGGGATCGTCACCTGGATTCCTGGATGTGCAGCTTCAAGCAAGTACGTAGCCTCCTGAACCCCAGCTCTCACCTGAAAGCTGGGTTAGGCACACACAGGAAGGCAGAGGTGGATCCACGGCTGGACTTGTGGTTTTTCTACCCAAACTCTGCTGCTCCCTGCCCCTCCACCATCCCTGCAAAGCTCTTCAATGACCAGGCCTGGCTCAAGAGTTCTGTCTTCCTCCTGACTTCCTGGGAACTTCAGGAACCCAGCATGTTTTAATAGGTTCAGGGGTACATGAGCAGTTTTGTTATACAGCTAAACTCATGTCTTAGGGGTTTGTTGTACAGATTATTTAATCACCCAGGTACTGGCCTAGTACCCAATAGATATTCTTTCTGATCCTCTCCCTCCTCCCACCCTCCAGCCTCAACTAGGCCCCAGTGTGTTGTTCTCCTGTGTGTGTCCATGTTTTCTCATAATTTAGGATATTAGGATAATGGCCTAGTTCCATCTGTGTTCCTGCAGAAGACAGGATCTCGTTCTTTTTTATGGCTGCATAGTATTCCGTGGTGTACATGTACCACATTTTCTTTATCCAGTCTATCACTGATGGGCATTAGGTTAATCCCTTGTCTTTGCTATTGTGAATAGGACCGCAGTGAACATACACGTGCATGGGTCTTTATGGTAGAACAATTTATATGCCTCCTGGTATGTACCCAGTAATGGGATTGCTGGGTCGAATGCTAATTCTGCTTTTAGCTCTTTGAGTAATCAACATACTGCTTTCCACATGGTTGAACTAATTTACACTCCTATCGACAGTGTATAAGTGTTCCCTTTTCTCTGCAACATCACCAGCATCTGTTATTTTTTGACTTTTTAGTAGTAGCTGTTCTGACTGGAAGGAGATGGTATCTCATCATGGTTTCAATTTGCATTTCTGTAAAGATCAGTGATAATGTGCTTTTAAAAATGTACTTGTTAGCCACGTGTACATCTTCTTTTGAAAAGTGTATGTTCATGTCCTTTGCCCACTTTTTAATGGAGTTGTTTAGTTTTTTTCTTAAGTTTCTTATCAATGCTGGATATTAGACCTTTGCCAGGTATGTAGTTTGCAGATACTTGCTCCCATTCCATAGGTTACCTGTTTTCCCTGCTGATAGTTTATTTTGCTGTGCAGAAGCACTTAAGTTTAATTGGATCCCATTTGACAATTTTTGCTTTTGTTGTTGTTGCTTTTCGTGTATTCGTCATGAAATCTGTGCCTGTTCCTGTGTCCAGAATGGCATTGCCTAGGTTGTCTTTCAGGAAACCCAACATCTTATGATTTGTTTCAGTCATTTAAATCTTAGTCCAGCCCTGCTCTCTACTATCAGAAAAAAAAAAAAAAAAAAAAAAATCAGTTCCCCATGGAGACTGAAAGCCCTCTGAAGGTTGATAAAAAGCCTTATAATTTTTGGAGCCCTGAAAATCTAACTCTAACTGTGGAGAAGTAATGGAAAGAGAGGTGTAACAGACAGGCTGCAGACCTAGCTGGAAATGCTCAATCCAAAGGGCACAACTTTTGATGAAACGCGGGGAGTGGGCCAAGGCTGCCGAGTCACCTCAGATGTGGTACCAGTGTTTGCTCTTTGTGTTGGTGAGTATTGCCGTGGTGGCATGGCTTTTCTATGTCTCTCTCTGTTGCCTTACATGAGATGCAAGCAATGAGATGTGCACAGCCCAGGCAGGGATGGCAGAACTCAGACCTGGACCAAACTCCTGGCTGCAACTGTGGTTTTCTTTTGCTCAAACAACAGGCAGTTTCTGTCTCTGTTGTCATCTGAGATCTGAGCCTGGAATTCTTAGAACCCTCTCCCTATGTCCACCAAATATGAGGGCACTGGCGGCTGGGTGTCCAGGCAGCAGGACAGTGGCGTGTCTGGGCAGTGGCATGGCTGGCCCTCAGACAGCCTCTACTTTACTCACTCTGATGTCCTGCCCACCATGAATGGTGGGAGGAGAGAGGGGTCTCCTTCTAAGTACGCTAATCCCATTTACAAGAGCTCCACTCCATGACCTCATCGTCTCCCAAAGACGCTGTCTCCTGACACATGGGGATTAGGATTTTAACACAGGAATCTTTCAGGGGAACCAAACCCTCAGACCCTGGTCATGGACCAGGTAACCAACTGCATTATGTCCAGGGTAAGCTAAAAACCCAGCTTTTCTGAAGAGGGGCAGGAGCGCAAGTAAGCCCTTATTTATCATATTTGATAATTTCTGTTGTGTATAGACTCCAAGCACGGCCAATATCACACTGCACATGAGACAACACTGAATGAAGAGCCCAGAAGAGGTGCACTTGGTCCATTCTCCCAAGCCAATTCCAGCCCCCTGCAGCACCCCACTGGGCCTGTGCCTGTTGTAAACTATGAGAGCTGCTGGTGTTTTCCATTCATTAATGAGTCTTCATTCTAGCACATCTTGCAAAGAATCTCACCATGTGCCAGATTGTTCAGGAGTGGGAATTTCCAAATTTCCAGTTAGGGTCACTAGTTGCACAATTGATGACAACCTGCCACAGATGCTTGGTCAGCAGGGTTTCGGCAAAGAAGCTACTCAACTAAAGATAGTAAAATTGCATGTTAAACAGCATGGGTTTTTCCAAGCAGTTTTGTCAGCAGAAGTTTATTCCTTTTTGATTGAATTTTAAAATTCAGAAACAATAGAAAGGCAATATTTTTAACACAACTGGTCGCAGCCAGTCATTATGGTGATATGCCACACAGTTCTGGAAAATTAATTCTGATTGTAGGACTAATATGATGAAATGGTTAATGGGCATTCTTCCATAACTTCTGGGAGAAAAAAATTAAAGCAAATTCAACTAGCAGAGATCCTTACTAAGTCAGAAGAGAAAGTGGAACTGAATAAGTGAGGCTGTCAATGCACATGATTCTTATCTTTCGGAGAAAAATGCCTGATGCACTCATGGAAAAGGTGAAATCAGAACACAGAAATTGAGCTTCTCTATGGAGGTGAGAACCTCAGCTCCATTTAGAGGGCTGAAGATGGCAAGATGGAAAGGGGAATGGATTCATGCCAGCTGGGGTCTGGGTCTTCAGAACTGAGTTGGTGAAAGCCAACAATGGCTTGAAGAATCAAGTCTGTATAAAGGCCAGGGTATATTTCAGTATATTCCACGACCCAAGCTTACCTGCACAGCCAAGTTCATTGTTTCTGGCTAGTTGTAAATGAGAGAGGCACTTCCCAGCTTAGTAACAGCCTCTTCTCTATTTGCTAGCTCACAGATTCCACTTCCCAGGTATTTTGATCTACCTCCATGGATAGGTGAAGCAAAGAATGGCAAAAATATACATACTTCTGCCTATTTTCCTACAAATTCTCTATACTTTTACTCCAACATAACCAGGGCACTGATATTGCAACCCATGTGTGCCTAAGCTTATTGTCTAAACTTCTAGGAGGGAGCCCTGCAGAGGAATTGGAACATAATTTAGGGTCTTCTAAAGATCACCTTAAAAAAGGGGTGAATAACAGTTAAAATACTAATGTCTCCCCATAAATCTAAGATAATCATCAGTGAATTTACATGCTAATTTCAAAAGGCAAAGACATTTGGGCACCAAAATTGGGTTTTTTGTCTTCAATTAAACTCCAGGTGGGCACTTCCTGGTGTTAGGAGTGGGCTCTGTTTTCTATTCCCACCAAAGCACTGGTGAGGAGATTTCCTTCTCAGTCACTAGATTTTTAATTCAATGCCCTCCCTCTCATATGGGAAGGGGCTTACATGTGTACTGGGCCATGGTCAATGGAGGGTTCCCTGTGTAGCTACCTGGGCGGGATTTGGCAAGGTCTGGTGTCTTTCTGCTCTCTGATCCATGAGTAATGCATAGGCAGCTATTGATGGAAGTTCCAAAACTCATTGATGGGAGAAGAGCAATTAATGGGGTCACTAGGAATGAGTGACTTGGTCAAGCTGCTCAAGTGATGTTGCAAAGATATTAGTTTAATTTCTGTGCGTTAATTCTACTTTCTCATGTTGTACTGGTCCTGTTTGGGAAGCAAAAAGAAAAAAAAAAAAGGAACATTTACTCTTTCTTCCACTTTTCATTTCAAATCTTAAAAAAAAATTCTACTTTTCAAGGCAATGTGGATGTTGTAATCAACTAGTGAGTGCAAAGTCACATAGAAGGAAATAGAGGAAAGAAATGTAAGAATATTATTATTTCGAGATTTTTTTTTCTTTTTTTTTTTTTTTTTTTGCCCTACCAGAAGCAGATTGCACAAACAGAAAAGATTGTGCTAACATTATAAGCCAGACAGGCTTAGAGGTCCATGGCAAGTGGCAGTATTTTAAAGAAAGAGCTGGAGGAGAAAATAAATAACATACTTTGTGTAGATGTTTGTCCTTCCATGGAAGGACAATTGTACAGTCTACAGTACCTGTTGAGCTATCAAACTTTAAAAGCATTTATAAGAAGGAAACACAGATTTATTGCGATTCTTGCTATTATGTGTGAAGTGCCCTCTGGCTTTACCTTTTATTATCCTGGGATGGAAGGAAAATTGCCCAGTAAAACAGTATCTGTACAGTAAGTATCATACAAAATCTGCCTGCTAAGTTGAAAAGTTGGTATGAGATGAGGCACTTCCCAACCTGAGGACACCTGAACTTTCTGGTGTCTTTTGCAGAATGAGTGTTTCCTCACCTTCTCAAGGCTTTGTTAAAAAGCCACTTCTTATTAGCACTACCCTTACTATTTCAGTTAGAACTGCCACTCGACATACTCAGGGACCCTTCACACTGGCTTATTTTTCCACCTTTTAGCATGCTGTGTCTTCTACTTATTTATTGTGTCTGTCTCTATCCATAGGACCTAAGCTGCACCAGGGCGGAAGTTTTTGTCTCTTTTGTTCACTGCTGCATCTAAGGTCCCGGGACATAGTGGACACTAAACAAATACTTGGTGAATAAATGAATGAATGGACAAATTACGGAACACATTTCTCATAGGAACAGTCTTCTCTATGCACGCTATTGTTCAAGGCCAAAAGAGTGTGTTCATTACACAGTGTAACTGAAAGAATACACAAATAAGGTTGGTAAATGGAGATATTTGCAGATTCTGATGCTGTTTTACTTGCTGAAGTTTGGCATTCTCCTTGCTTGTTTCATACAGCCGTAGAACATTAAGATACTGATTTGCTACTATTGTCTGTACTTTGTATGAAGCTTTTCCTATATTAAGTAGTGATTCAAGGCAGGGAAGATGAGAGAAATATGGTTATGAACAATAAGAGGTTGCAGAAAATAAAAAGGTAAGGGAAAGAAAAAGGCAGAAGAGGAAGCCTCACCTTGTACATTTATAAAACAGATGGGTCAACTCAAAGGGAGCAAATAAAATAGGTCACTTGTTACTGATTAAATAAACTTTGACAAACTTATGGGAAGTGTATGTAATGTGATTTCTATGAATGAGGAGGCCAAGAACCAAACTATAGAGGATAAAAATGCCTCTTTCAAATTATAGCCTAGAAAGTACACAGATTTCTTAGTTGTACTCCTACATTAATTCGTATACTATTACGTTATTAATCACTATCATTTTGCTGAAACAATATAGTAGGTGGCATATACGGTATTCTTAATAAATATTTATTGCACCAATAAATGGATAAAGATAGAAAAAAACCCAGAAAGTTCAGACAAACACAAGGAAGATATATTTACAAACCACTCATCATTCCACCACCCAGAAATATCCACTGCTCTTTTTAAGTGAAGCCCTATTTTTAAGCCTCAGATGGTGTTGAGGGAAACCGTCGTCAGTGGAGCGGAAGCTGTCATTTGCACAACTCCAGCCACAGCACGTGTGCTGGCACTGTCCTCCTGTATTTCAGGATCCTCTGCACGGTGCTTCTCCACCTCTGGCACCAGGCTGCTTGCACTAGAGTCACCCGCAGTATCATACTGTTTATTTCAAATATGGATGCCCCGGCCCCATTGTGCCTGCACAGATTTTCTGGGTGCGGTCTGGGCATAAACAAGCAGCCTGTTGCCCTAATGTACAGCACTGCCTTTACCCTGGGTCTAGACATGGCTCGCAAGTCTGCCAGGCTGTGCACCCAGGCTCGCCTGCAGAGCTTGTTAAAGCTCTCGAACGTACCTCCACCAGATGTTGTTCATTTTAATGGTGGTAAAACCTGCACCCTCCATTATCAAACATCTTTCCATCTGATCCTGGGCAGACAGGTTTGGAACCCTGCTACACATCAATGGGTTCCTACCTGGCTTTTAAATCCTCAAACTCTTTGTTCCAATTACTGGGCTTTCGGTTAGCATGTAAAGCAAATGAAAGTGTTATTGCTCTATTCAAATTGGAGAATCTGGGCAGATCCATGCTCCCCAAATCTCCACACTAGTTCTGAGGGGCTCTGGGTAAAAGGTGGTCTTGATGGTGCCTCACGTGTCTTGGCTGAACTGCAGTCTCTCCGAAGAAAGCACCAAACCACATTTCATTCATTTGACCTCCCACAGGGGACGTTAACAGAGGCCCCGAGTGTGGTCATTGTGCCATAAACATTTGTGGAATGAATACAGTACAGGAGGAGCAGAGCGTGACACACACAGACGTTCGCCACCTGGGCCACGTCCGGAGGTTGGTGAATGTCCCAGTGTGTCATGCTCTGCTCCTCCTGTGCTGAATGGCCAGGTGCTATGTGGCTCAGGTGGGTGCCAAAAAGAAGGACAAATGAAATGCTCCGCCTCTACTATATAAACTCTGTGTGCCTGGAAAACATTGCTTGACATCTTATTAAGAGTGTTGGATTCCAAGAGCAAATGAGCACTTTCTACGGTTGCTATAAATAGCAAAACGACCACAATTTCTGAGGCAAAACTAAACTTTTATGATTTCTCTATGCTTGACCCAATGTCAGTTTCCAAGAGCACTTATGAGGGGTACAGGGAAGTGATGAAAGTATTTTAGACAGCATTTCAGTTGAGAAATAGGGGTAGGAGGGGTCCTTGGTAGAGCTGTGTCCAGATTCCCCATGGTCCCGCAGGCTCTTGGTCCTCTTTGTTGTTTCCTGTGGCCTTGACATTCCTCTGCCCTTCTCCCAAGACGAGGGGAGGGAGACATGAGTGAAGCTGCAAGTAGTTACACCGACGCTGTGGGGCGCAGACGTGGTCAGTACAGGTACTCTCTTCACTGTGACCATCAGGTAGCAATTTAGGAATTCTTGACCCTAGTGTGAGGTCCACTTCAATAACAATACCAAACTGTCACAAACACAGAAGCTACTGCTTTAAGAGGAGCATTGATAAACTTGCCGAACTAAAGTGAGCTTATTAAGTCATCAGCCTCTGAGAAAGAATGAACCAGAGAGGGGCATGTGCACGTGAGCGGCTGAACTTCCCCAGCTTCATGGTACATCACAGGGGCCTCTGAAGGGAGAGGTCAGAAACAGAACAAAGTCTCCATTTCTTTGGAATGGCATGAAAGGATTCCAGTTAGAAAGGAATACCACGTTGAAGGTCAAATATGATACAAAGCACTGGATGTATTACTAATTAGCATGTTAAAGGGTGAGTCAGCTTCGGGAGCAGGAGTGATTGCTAACCCCATAATAATAATCTCTGACTCTAACTGGAGAGCTACCCTTTGGAAGCAGACCTTAGAGAGGCAATTTGCAGAAAACATCAAAAGAGAGATTTAATCATATGTCTTTCTATTTGAAAATGTTAGCCTGTCTCCATGTCAACATACAATCATTAATCTACCAGGTGAAAGACAGGGAACTCAGCCCGCCCACTAATTCTTTTCAAAATGTATTTTTTTTCTGATTGCTTGTTTTCTAACCATGACACTTACTGTATATGTGGCAGTTACCTTCCTGCTGCTAAAGCGTTAATTGTTTAAATGTCCTGAGGTGATAACATGGAAAATCAGACGTCTAGGAGCTTCTCAACACAAATGATGGAGACAGATGGAAAATAGAGCCCAGATTTTTAGCCTTGAAAGGAAGCTCAGTGCCAGGCGCAGGGCAGAGAGGGCCTGCTTTGGTGTGACCTGAGCAGGCTCCCCAAGTCCCCAGAGTCACAGGCCCCTCCATGCCCAAGTTCTCTGTCCCTGCCGCATCTCATCTACCCGTACTCGGGGCAATGAGCAGGGCGGGGGAGGGAAAGACAGTGAGGTGGACAGGCAGGTGGACAGAAACAGGCCCAGCCGGGGCAGAGTCCTCCCGTCTGATCCATGCTAGGCCCAGGCCTCGTGAGAATACTAGGAACCCCCTACCAGAGGTGAAGTCTGGGGCAAACCCATGTGTCACTCTGCCTGAATGCCCACCCCACTCACCTACTCTATGGAGTACTCATCCCAAAGCCAGGTTCTGTCCAGTGGTGGGTGCAGATAGGCACCACGGCTGGGGGGCCGCAGGGAAGGAGGAATGGAGAGGTGGGAGGTGAGAATGCACCTGAGTCCATGAGCTGTTTTCATGGCCATGATTAGGGTTTCAGTCTGTGGCGAGGTGGATAGGTGCAAGAGGGCGCCTCTACCCACCAGTGACTCAGGAAAGCTGAGAAGAGGAGGATGGAGCAGAAGAGGAGGATGAGAGTGTTGGAAGGTGTTCAGGAGAGCAAGCCCAAGTTGATGTCCGCAGCTTGCTCCCTCATCCCGCCTCCTGCCAGGCCTGCGGATGTGGCTGTTTCAGCAGAGCTGCCTCCTTCCCCAGAGGAATGACGCCAGCCAGGAAGGGCACAGGGCTACGCAGAGACAGCAGGAAAAATCAAACGCTTAGGCAGGAAAAAGATGTTAGGTAGAGGGAAAGCATACACTGCCTGTAAAAATCAGGAACACAAAAATGCTGCCAATTATTACTGCTCTTATTCAACAACACATTGAAATCACAAGTCATTGCAATAAAAAATTACAAAAAACGAATAACTATAAGAATAAAAAAGTAAAGCAAAAGTATGATTTTCTTGCAGATACTATGATTCTGTACATATAAAATTCAAGAAAATCTATGAGTAAATTACATCAATACAAGAGTTCAGCAAGATTGCAATGAACAAGAGCCGTAAAGAGAGTTCTTAGCATTTATTTATGCCACCAGTAACCAAATGGGGAACATAACCCTAAAGGTGTGCCATTCATGGCTACGGTAAAATTCATGAAAGTCATGATTGCAGCAAAACCCAAAAATACATGTAAGACCTTCCTGGAGAGAGCTACAAACATGTTATTGAAAGACTCAAAGGAAGAATTCGATGAGGAGAAGCACCAGTACGTTGGATAGGAAGATTTGACTTTGGATAACAGTAAATTCTTCAGCATCTTGGCATTCAGTCAACATTCCATCAGCATGCATCAAAATATATGGGAACTTTAACACACTGATTTTAAAGCACACATGGAAGAATATACATGAATAAATACTTTCAGAAATGCTCATGGATGATGTGGTGTAGGACCTGGAATTGGCTTTAAAGCACTCTGGGGAAGAGGAGAGGCCGGTGGGGGAGCAGACGCAACAAAATTGGGCCTGATTTGGTGATTTTTTGATGCTGAGAACAGACACATAGGAGCTTACTCTCCCATCCCATCGACTTTTGTTTGTTAACATTTTAAAAAATAACATTTAAGAGGTTTGAGGAGAAAAAACAGTTAAAACTTTTTTTTTTTTTGAGAAAAAGGCAAATTGGAAGAGAAAGCAAATATATACAAAGGTATAGCAATGAGAACAGTGTGGCATTAACAGACCAGCAGAAAAGTACAAAGCTCAGAGTCAGACTCCTGTGTGGGAGTTTGTGACTCCATGGAAGTAGCTTCCCAAGTTGGGGAACAAGGCACCCAGCACACAGCCCAGGGGCTGGGATTCCATCTAGGGAAAGCCCTCTTAAACAGGGTTCCTGCCCTCATTCTACCCTCAAAAGGACACTTTAGATAAATAGAAGCCTAGGTGTGAATAGCCAAAAACTAGTAGAATGAAATAGATGGCATGGGTTGTGATAATTAACACTGTGAGAAGAGGGAGGATTAGAGTACCAATGCAGGGCGGTGCCCTTCATGTCAGTAACATGCTGCAAAGACGGGTATGTCAGGGATAAACGCAAATATATAGATATGCGAAATTTTAAAAACAGTAATATAAAAATACAAACCAAACACAGGAGAGGCTGTAGCTGTGTTGTTTTTAAGGATCCCTCTACCTCACTGGAGCCCTTTCCAAAGGACGAGAAACAAACATGACAAAATATTTTGTTAATTCTGATTGTAGGAATATGTGTTTTATAAAATTATTTGTACTTTTTCTGTCTTCAAAATGTTTCAAAACTGAAAAGGGCAAAGAAGGAAAATTTCATCCAAAGATACAACAAAATCGCTCAAAAATAGAAGTCTAGTTAAGCCCTCCTAGGGAAAAGAACTGAAGGGTGTAAGAGCTCGAGGGGAGATTGTGGAGTGAGGAAAGAATGAGCTATGATGGCTTGGGAAATAAATGCAAGGGAAAAAAGCCCCCAGGTGTAAGCCGACAGAGAAGCCCTAAGAAGCAGAATAAAATGACTGGAAACAGCCTTTGACTCGTGGACCAGATCTGAGGGGGTCACACAGGATGACATTAGAAATGGTAGTATGGCCGGGCGCGGTGGCTCAAGCCTATAATCCCAGCACTTTGGGAGGCCGAGGCGGGTGGATCACGAGGTCAAGAGATCGAGACCATCCTGGTCAACATGGTGAAACCCCGTCTCTACTAAAAATACAAAAAATTAGCTGGGCATGGTGGCACGTGCCTGTAATCCCAGCTACTCAGGAGGCTGAGGCAGGAGAATTGCCTGAACCCAGGAGGCGGAGGTTGCGGTGAGCCGAGATCGCGCCCTTGCACTCCAGCCTGGGTAACAAGAGCGAAACTCCGTCTCAAAAAAAAAAAAAAAAAAAGAAATGGTAGTATGACCGCAGTGACCTCAGGGAAGATGGTAGCTGTGGAGATGACAGAAAATAGCATGTGTGTGATTGGTGACCTTAAAGAACATGACTGAAGAAATAGAAAATCAAAGATTCGAGTGCACAAAGCATCTTAAAAAAAAAAAATGAAACATTCGTACCTGTTGATCTTCTGTTTCAAGAAAAAAAATGATAAAGATCCATATTGTAAAATACCTTGACTTGTAACCAGACCTCAAGGATAAAGGCATCTTCTGAACTTAAAGTTTCAACTTCATAACATTTACATTCTCTTAATTCATAATGCCCACATTGGTTCAGTCTTAGTTTCTCTGTTGAGGTGAATTTTAACTTTGCCACCCTTGTTCTTGGCTCATTTCTTTGGTTGATTTTTGTTGTTGTTTGGATGGATTTTCCTTGGGCTTTTGATTGTTTGAGAAAGATTGTCAGTTGCCTTTTTACTTAAAGGAAAACTTGGCTGGCTAGAAGAGGACCACACCCTCTTCCCTTGGGACTTCACAGAAGTGTGTCTCAGGCTCTAGGGAGTCTGAATCTGTGGCCAGCCTGGCTCTCCTCCACGCCCCTGTGCTTATTCTTTCTCAAAGGACATTGATATGTTTGGTTTTCTGCTAAGTTTCATTTTTAGTGTTTTGTTTAAGAGCAAGAATCTGTGTTTATGTTCAGGCATGCTCTGTATATCTGGATCTTCCAGTGTCTTCAAACTTAACTGCCTGGAAGGGCCTCAATGTGGACGCTCCCCTCACCAGAGCAGACGCAGCAGAAAAGCTTCCTTCCCGGTTTCCTGTATTTTCTAAACACAGCTTTTTCTCCCAGCCTCCTAAGTTGTTGTTTTGTCCTTTTAATTTACTTCGGGTGACTTTTCCTTTTCCTTTTTTTTTTAGTTCATCTTTGTTCAAGAAGTATGGTAATAAAACCAAACAGATTTTTTTCCTAGGAGTTACACTGAACATGTTCTTTCTTCCTCTTCCTTTTTGACTGCTAATGTAGAAAAATGTGGTCAGGTGCAGTTGCTCACTCCTACAATCCCAGAACTTTGGGGGGTCTAGGTGGGAGGATTGCTTGAACCCAGGGGTTTGAGACCAGCCTGGGCAACATGATGAGACCTTGTCTCTACGAAATTTAAAAAATAGCCAGGTGTGACGGTGCATGCTTGTGGTCCCAGTTACTCAGGTGGCTGAGGTGGGAGAATTGCTTGAGCCTGGGAGGTCAAGGTTGCAGTGAGCCCTGATCACCAGTGCACTCTGGCCTGGGCGACAGAGTAAGATCCTCTCTGTACATAAATAAATAGGAAGAATAAGAAATAAATAATTAGTAGACATATGTGTTTGACTTCCTCTTTCTGGCCTCTGCACACTGTGCTCTGTGTGTACAGTGTCCTCAGGCCAGAGACTGGGCGGTGACCAAACCTGGGTGCAAAAAAAGGAGTAAGACCTGCACTTACACCCAAAAATGAAGGGTCCGAGGCCCCTGGAAACTGAGCAGAGGCTCAAGGCCAGGTCTGAAGTGAGGGCTGCAGCCTAGACATGGTGGGAGAGCGCCTTCTTTGAGGCTAGCACCAGGGAGGCAGCCTGGGGGCCAGAGAGTAGTCTACCCCTAGAGGCAGCTCAGGCGGATTCACAACAAGGCAGATTCTGCTTCTGAGCAGCTTCACTTTGCTCTGCACACAGTCCTGTGGGTCACACCCGGCATCTCGATGCCGGGGTACCCCACAGCTGCTCCACCTCATCTTTCATTAAGGATGGGCTTGGTCCTGGACCGGCCGCCTCACTGACGTCTCCAGTGCTGCTCAGCGGCCAAAGAGAGCCAGACTCAATGCAGCCTTGTTGGAACTCCACATCCACTCTGTGTGGAGAGATCAAACATTTGATTTATTTTAGAAACTTTATATTTGTCATATTAAAGTATAATGTATGCTACATTTTACATGTGTCCATGCATGTGTGTGTCACATAATGCATGTGCCATAGAGAGCCAGGTGTTACATGTGCAGATCATATACAGGTGTCAACACATGTGTGTCATATGCAGGCATGTGTTGTGTACAAGTGTGTCACACAATGCATGTGCCATAGGTATGTTGGTGTTATATGTGTATATCATATGTAGCTGTCACACATGTGTCACATGTGTGTCATACACAGGTTGTGTACATGCGTGTCACATGCATGCGTGTCCTGCATGTGTCATCAATGTGCGTGTGTCAGGTATCTGTGTGGGACCATTCCTTTGTCTTCTCATTGCTGGGCTGTTCTCCAAGGACCTTTCTCTCACCTCTTTTCTCTCCTTGACGCCACATCCTGGGGTTGATCAGATCTTGCAGCATGACCTCAAGGAGGCTTTTTGACCTTTGTGTCCAGAGTTCCATTGTCCTCGTGGGTGACAAGACTGGGCTTGTGTTTTCTCATCTACAGCCTGTCTTCTATACAGTATTGCAGCAATGCTCTCCTTATTCTCTTTCAAGGGTCTGGTGTTTTTTCCATTAGTCAGTGTGAATGCCCCCATATGGTGGGGTGTGGTGTCTGCCGGGAAACTTGTCCTGTGGCATAGCTCATAGGGAGGCCATTGGCTGCAGGTAACCACAGACTAAGAGCAAGCGTCGCTTTTCTTTTGTATATGCAGGATTGTGCTTCATTGCTTTAGAAAACATCCTCTATAAATAAACTCTGTGAGGCTGGGATTCAAATGGAAGAAGCAGCTGGCAGCTGAACCTACCTATTGGACTATCATCTGCTTAAACACACAAGAAGGATCTCGTGAAGTCTAAAGTAAACACAACGGCTTATTTGAGCCTTATATACCAGAGACTTAAACAAATTCGTTTAATCCTCTTAAATGGTGCGCCTCCCCCCATGGAAACAGAACCTGCCAGTTAGTTGAACATCCTGACAAAACCTCCCAGGGCTGCACTATAGGGGAGAAAGGTATTTATTTAAAAATATCTTTCAGCGGGAAGTCAGCTGTGTGTCTGCACATCTCCTCGGGAGTAACAAATGAAGACAGCACACTCTTAACAGGAGCACGGTGCCAGCCAGAGCCCCAGGAACTCTGCAGACCAAGACAGGAGAAGCTGGAAGTCAGGAAACCCACTGGTCCCTTAGTACAGTCACAACGGCCTGTTTCGCCCAGTTCCTGAGTACCCTGCATCTTAGTTGTGAAAGATCAGTCTCAGCTGGCAAGCGCTGGTGCTGGGATTCGAGCCCAGGTGGTCAGAACCCTGCTACCAGGTGTGTATTCCATGGAATCTCACAGGTGTCTGTTACATGGAATCGCACACGTGTCCATTCTGTGGAAGGTTCCCAGGACCAGTGGGTCTCATGCATGATCAAAGTGAAAATCAGCTGGGCACAGTGGCATGTGCCCGCCGTCCTAGGGGAGTTGGGAGGACTGTGTCAGCTCAAGAGTTCCAGACCAGCCTGGACAACATAGACCGTATCGCAAAGAAAATTTTTTTAATTAAAATTTTTTTGAAAAATTGAAAGTTAGTTCAAGCACTAAGAGAAGAGAGGGTGTGAGGATGCGATAGTTGCGTTATTAAATCCAACTACCTGCTTTCCATCTGAGAAGGACCCGCCTCCCCCATGTGTCCCTTGCGGGGACCATAATGTTCTGTCCCTGTGATGGTCAGCTCGCCATGGACCTGCTCTCACCGTATGACACGCACGGACGTGTATGTGCCAAAGCTGATCAAACCAATTAAAGTCCATTTTGTGATTGACTCTCGCTTGCTCTGTGCAAGAATGGCGCCTTCCAGATGAGAGCTGCTCCTGGAGCCCAGGCCCTGGCACAAGAAGATGTGTGGTGACTGTGGTCATCAGCGAGCAATGTGGGCAACAGATAACGGCCATGCTTTGCTCAGCCACTGAGATGCTGGGATTCAAGTTACCATGGCCAACCGAATTAGTGCAGGCAATCTGTGCTTTATATGCCATCTTTGGATGGATCTAGGTTCAGTTTTGCAAAGGAAAACAGGTGATTTCCTTGGAACTTGGTGACTTTCTGGTCATAAAGTCCCAGTCCCACCTGTGGCCCCAGCATCAATGGTCTGGTTGCTGATGAAGATCAGACTCCGAGTCTAAATTTTCTGGAGACCTGTGCTTCCCAAGGGAGGCCCTGGGGTGACCCTTGGATAGATTCTGTGCAGTAGCAGCAGCTGGAAGACCACACAGATCCCATGGGCTTCCTGTCAGAAGAGCACCAACTTGGTTGTCAGGCACCCTGGACATGCCTTCCTGCCCCGCCCTCACCGGGGCCTCTGTGACTGCTGGGGAAAGTGGCTTCCTGTCATCACTCATGACTGGGCAGCCACATTGGGCTTGGGAGAATGTTACTTCAATTTAAGGTGTTGGTAATATTAAGATAAGAAAATTATCTTTATTATTTATTATGAAAAATTGGTAAATATGGAACATATGTAATAGCATATGGAAGCTTTGAAACTTGCTGATGAAATAAACCCCTGTGGAGAGGCCGTTTCTCTGAAACTATGGAAAACAATCCAAGCTGCTGCGGCTCGTTCCTGGCCCTGCGTTCCTGCTTCCCTGGGAGATGTGGCCACTCTCCAGCATTAAAAAAAGTATTCCATCATTTAAAAACTAGTTTCGATACCTGTACAATACATTTTAGCATTTCTGAGATCTATTACATTCTTACTGTGTTCTCTGTGGCCTGCTTTGTTCTTCTTTACCTTTCTAAGGTTCTACGATGTTACTGCGTTTGGTTCAACCAGTGCTGATAAGGACATGTCTGCCCTTGTCTTTCAGTGAACATTCACAAGAGATTTTCTAGGATGAATATCCAGGAACCAGAATTCCTGAGTCATAATGTATGTGCAAGCCTGGACGTTTATGCTTTCCTCCATATTCACTGGCAGATTCATGTAGTTGATAAACGCAGCTGCCCACGGGCCTGCTGTGTCCCCCTGACCTTCCATATGCACCAGTGGGTGGTGTGAGCTCAAAGCTCGCTGTCCTCTCTGTCTCTCTCTCTGCCTCACTATCTCTCTGTTCCTGTCTCTGCCTCTCCCTCTCTCTCTGTTCTTGTCTCTGTCACTATGTCCTTATCTCTGTCTCTGTCTCTGTCTCTCCGTCTCTCTGTCCCTGTCTGTCTCTGTCTCTTTGTCCTTGCCTCTGCCTCCCTGTGTCTCTGGTCATGTCTCTGTCCCTGTCTGTCTGTCCGTCTGTCTGTCTCTCTCTCTCTCTCTCTCTCTGTCCCTGTCTCTGTTTCTGTCCCTGTCTCTGTCTCTACCTCCCTGGGTCTCTCTCCCTCCCCACTGCAGGTTCCTCAGGGAGCAGGGCCAGGGCCTTCCACAAGGCCTGCAGGGGAGAGAGTGGTGAGCGGCTGCCACTTAGAAGAGGAAAGAACAGCGTTTCACCTTGGGCATCGAGAGGTGTTTGTGGCTCCATCTGTCTCTCTTTCATTGTCTGAAGCCGCCTGCCTCCTCCTCCTCCCACTACGTTTTTAGAAAGTAGAGGGATGAAGGGCAGCCCAGTGAGGACTCATGAAGAAGGGACTGTGATAGTGTCTAGAGCTTAGGCAGGTGACTGTGTTCTCCACATCTGGGAAACTGAGGCAGAAGAGCAAGGGCTGGGGCAGAGGGAGGAGGAAGTACAACAGGCAAATCTGAAATCTGAGGTGGAGACAGCTCTCGATGAGCGTGTGTTGCTCATGGAGTGAGAAATGATGAGGCCGTAGGAACCAACGTCGGGAATGGCTGTGTTCCTCTCTTCCAACGTCAGGAATGCCTGTGTTCTGGTCTCCCGACATTGGAAATGACTGTGTTCCTGTCTTTGGATGTCAGGAATGGCTGTGTTCCAATCTCCCGGTTTCGGAATGCCTGTGTTCCTGTCTCCTGGGAGCTGGAGTGCTGGGTCTGGGGTCTGGTGCAAAGCAGTGGTTGTTCTGTTATCAGAGCAGCGGGAGAGCTGTGGGGGAGAGGAGGCCCTGCAGAGACTCAGGGCCGAGGGAGGGGCGTTCCGCACTGGCCTCTCAGCAGGGCAGGTACAAGTCTAGAGACTTTTGAGTTCGTTTCTCTGGTTGCAACAAGCTGGAAGGTAATGGAAGAAGACATCCTTTTCCCAGGCAAGAGTCACACCTGAGAGACTTTCAGGGAAGTGGCAGCCTGGGTGACAGCAGGGCCCACATTTCAGGAATCCTTTGGGACTAGAGAAACAGAGCAAAGCCCTGCTTTGCAAAGTGCACAATCATGGCCGAATTTAAACTGGTCAAAACGCTGTTCTTGGGGTTCAGGGAAGCCTCCTGTCAGCCCTGTTGCTTGGCCATGGGGGTCTCTCACTGGAGTGAGGAAACTCGTCCTTCTCTATGGGGAAGGTTTGGAGACAGGCCCACCCGATTGTGCAGGATTTACACATGCGGAAGTGCTGGGGCTTCTGCGGCAGTTATGGTTGCGTGGAAGCTCTCCAAAGAACCAAACATGCTTTCTTAGCTATGAAACTATAGCCTTCGGTGTTCTCTAATGATTTTTTTTTTTTTTCTAACAGGAACCTCAGAATTGAAGTTTATGCTCCTGTCAGAAAATCCACTGAGCCCAGGCGCCTGAGGGGCCCTTCCTTGCACCCACATCCCCACTCAGCATTGATTGTTCCTTGGGTCGTATTATGTCTGAGTCCTTGGCTGTTAAGTTGTTAGTCTAACATTCTAGAATACAGAAATACAAGAGAAAACGGGGCCTTGAATCTGAGAACTGGGCTTGGGATTAAGAAGTCAGGGCTGGATTTCAGCACATGGAATGACTTAGTGGCCTCCAGGCAGAAGCCGCTGCTGACCAGGAGAGTCTGGTGAGGCCCCAGGTGGATGATTTGCTCCAAATTGTTGAGCATCAGATGCAATTAATTTCCTGATTACATGACCTTGTGAACACAACACCAGCAGTGTCCTGGAAAGTTACTTCAAGGGAACATTTGGGCCCTAATATTTCGTTCATGAATGTTGTTGGTAGAGTGACATCATGTCCATAGACTTGAGGAAACACGCAGGGGTTTGCACTGCCACCATGGAAAATTTCACCAAAAATCAATATTGATGCTTGGCACAGGAGAGAAGAGCGTGAGTCCCGTCGGGACAAGTTACACCATGGGACAAGCAGCTTGAAAAATCTCAGTGATTTGAAAGAAAAATCATTATTTTTTGCTCTTGTCACGTGTACATAAAATTTGACCTGGGGGCTCTGCTCTGTGGTGTCCCCCAGGACCCAGGTGGGGGGGCTCGGACACTGTGGACACACAAGACTCTTGCAGGCTCAGAAACTTCCACGTGGAGCTGATGTGCTGGTGGTTTCTGTTTACATTCCATGCACTGGAGGAAGTCGCATGGCAGATGCTAGAGGACCAGCATGGGAGAGCCGTTCTAGCAACCAGGACACCTGCCGCAGCACCCCACCTTCTCCAGGAAACAAGGACACCTGCACACGCCCACTCGAGAGTTGGTGACCGGCCTCGGCTCTGGGGTTCTTGCAACGCATGTTCCTGGTGGGGTTCTCCTTCCTGTCCTTCTGAGCTACGTGTGGATCACGCTCCCCATATGTGGAACCTAGGAACTGCCCACCAGTGGGGCCAGGAAGCCTATCTTTCAGAGAACTGGGAAGATCACCTTCTACTTTAACCCTGTCTGGGAAACTGTAAACATGGGTTCCACGGTCTCGGACAATGAGATGATTCCCAGTCTTTGCCTGTTGCTCCTCTAGGTATGTCACTATTACTAGCTTCTGGAAACACTGAGAGGAAGGGCATTGCTTTGGCGGGACATGTGGGGAGGGGAGATCCCAGAGGCAAGGAGGAGGCTTTCCTCTTCCCACACTGGGAACTCAGTTTCTCACCCCAGGGTCCTGGTTGTGTCAGGCATCCCAGGAGAATGCGCAGGAAGCTGTTGTGTCCACCTGCTGTGTGCAGGGACCAGTTGCAGAGTGCATTGTGCATCATTTAGACTGCAGGCTCAAGTGAAAACCCAGCTCTGCCACTGCTTTCTGGATGACCCTGCCACCTCCATCTCCTCCTTTGAAAAGTGTGGGAAATGCTGCTTTTCATCAATCCCAAGTCACTGTGTATTGTGGCCTAAACAGCAGTGTTTTCTTTTTCTCAGTGGCATGTAACATACTGCTGTGTTTTTCAGCAGATGCCGTCTTAGACACAGTGAAGTCCAGCGATGGCTGTTTCAGAGGCTGTTAGGATGGTGAAGTGAGACAATGTGAATGGGGTGTTTTGTGAGCCTCCGTGCTGCAAAAATGCTAGCCATTATTTTATAGCAAGAATTGCTTGAAGTGTTTCTTTGTCTCAAATTTATGAAAAGATTAGAAAATAGTTCTAAAAATTAAAAACAGTTCTGGGCAGAGTAGCTTACATGATGGCAGTGAAAATGTGCAGATTCATGGGTCCTACCGCGTGCGCCTGGCATGGAGAGAACAAGGTGTGGAGGCCAATAATGCCAAGAATGCCCTGTGAGCCACCCTGGGTGCGGCCTCCATGGCCGGCAGGCAGTGAAACCGTGGTTCCCTCTCCTGCTGCTGACATTCACGCTTCCTGTGCCCACGTGCTGGAAGCTCACTCTTCATGTCCCCTCTCAGTTACATGTCTGTGGGGCTGGGACAGGGAAGGAAGTCGGTGCAGCTGGTTGGATCTTCCCAGGGATGTTCTGTGTGTAAGGCTCAGGGGGCAAGGATGGCCGGGAGAGTCAGGAGTCAGACTCTCAGAGAAGCTGGGGGTGACAGAGCCTCTCCATGGCTGAGTCCCTATTTTCAAGCTGTGGATGCCGACCCTCCAGAGCTTCATTGGCTGTCTCCTTGCTGCTATGATCTGGAGTCAGCCATGCGTTCCACCTTGCCCACTAGATTTTATTAAGTGCTGGATATGAAACAAGCCAATTGCCTGTTTCACTTACTGAAATCCCGAGATTTGATGCCTTTGTGGGAATTTCCTCCCCAAACCTGAAGGAATTGAACATCAGGAATGTCTGGAACCCTGGAAAGAACCAGGTTTCTGGAGGAAAATCACTGGTTTTAAGGAAGCAGCATCCTGGACCCTTGAAACCTAGGGGAGGCCAGCAGCACAGTTAGCAGGCAGGTGTGGCTGGAGGACGGCAGCGGTGTCTGTGAAATTCTGTCTGTGATGCGTTGTTCCCTCCTGGCTCTAGGAACCAGCTGGACACTTGTATTCTTCCCTTTTCCTTTCTATTCTCCTTCAAGTCATCCCCACTTGAGCCAGCCCTCCAGTCCAGAAGAAATTCCAGCCCACCCTTGGTCCACTGTGGTTAGGCCTGCACCCTAGCTATGAGCACACGCAGACATTGTGGCAGCAGAAGCTTCCTCGGGGCTCAGACTCAGGCTGATGCTGCATGTCAGGACCTACCGCGGTCTCGGCCAGGCTTCTTGGGACTTGGTGGTTGTGGGCTGATTGTAAAGCCTGGAATGACTCTCAGAAACTGGGCGTCATTCTCTGTGGTTTTCCAAGTTTGGTCTCTGATGATACTCCAGGTCTTAGGAGACATGCTGAGTATTTATTATGCTCACATTCAAGTAACGTTAACCCTCAAGGTTGATCTGGCTCCCTGACTTTTTTTCTCAGGAGATGATGTGCTGATGGAACACTTTTCCAGTACGATTCTTTCCCGCTCTGTGAAGAGGTGTGCGGCACGCAGATCCCTCGGCCAGCTCCCATCTGTGGACGTGCTGTCGTCACTGGGACTGTGACCAAGGCTCCGAGGAGTGCCTTGGCATGGCCTGCTTTAGGCTGTAAAGACCCAGTTTTATCCACTTTCTGTGAAGAAGCCAACAGGGCATGGAGTGTGTTCCAAGGTTTCAGCTGCTGCGATGGCTGGTGCTCTGTGGGCATGACAGCGGAAAGGCACCTCCCTCTGTGGGCCCCGAGATCTGTGCTGGACTCAGCTCTGTGGCCGTGTCCACGGGGGCAGCCACAGACCATGCGTGGCAGGTGCACAGCTCTGTTCCATGAGAATTTTATACACAAAAGCGGACTGGCTGGACTCTGGATCATAATCTGCCGGCCCCTGGGTAAGAGATTTTAAATATTTACTTGATTCTCTTCAACAGAAGGGAGCGAATAATGGAAAAGACCTGATTCAGCGTGTATCAGGAAGGACCGGTGTAAATCCAACTCGTTTAACTGAATTTACAATATTTGGTATATTATGCTTTTAGGGGTTAAAATGGGTCACACAAGCACAGCATGCCCTTGACTGGCCTGGCGGGGCACCTCAGTGTTTCGACATGTGGTTCCCGTGCTCACTGGGGCTGGAGGCCCCTGTCAGTAGTAAAGTGCATCTGGGGTTCTGGGTTCTTCTCCTGGCTTTGTTATATTTATATGAACTTGTGCACGGTTAGAGGTTTGGGCTAAATTTGGCTCACAGGCTGCAAAAGTTCTGTGACCCCTTTTTCCCCCCAGTTGATTAATGTTATAAAGATTAGAATATTATTACATAAAAGCTGGATTTTTGGTTCCTTTCACATTGGAATAGCTGCCAGCATTGGGCCTGTGTTCATTTCTCTAGGGCAATGTTGGCTGTGGTAGAAATGACAGCCCCCCACTAGGGTGTGTGTTCTGGGCCCACAGGCCCCGCCCTCTGGACTTGGTCACCTCGGCTCTCAGGTTACCCAGGTCTTTGGTTTCTAATGTTGCGTTTCTGGACTGCACAACATACAAGTCTCTCACCACAACAAGACTCAATGATTCTGTGTGTTAGAAAAAAATAGCCAGTGAGGCAAGTGTATACTTGTGTTGATGAATTCATGGGATTAACTCTGTAAGTTGGTGGCAGTTTGTATCCTTCTTCCAGGTACTCTCCACTTCTCCTGGCTAGAAAGGTTCTGCCACCTGTCCTGAGGTCAGGCCCAGACAATGGAATGGGAATGGAAGTGACTCTGCCCCTTATTGGCAGAAACTGTAAAAGCCACACAAGGTTCCCTCCCCCTCCCCCTCTGCCACGAGCCTGGCAGTGCTCAGGATGGGAAAATTGTTTCACCTGAGCCTGAGGATGCAGGTGCTACCCCCAGCCTGCAGTGGATGAGAAGCATGGCAAGTGGTTCAGCTGAGTGTTTTCAAGCCATGGAGGTGTTTGGAGGTTGTTTGCTACCATGCTTTCTCCCTGCAAACACAGCCATGGAGAAGGCCATCGGCAGAGCCTGACCTGCTCGTCTTACCTGTTCAATTACTTTTTGAGGAAATGTGGCCGTGAAATGAGTAAAACATGATTCCTACCTTTAGGGACCTCAAAGCAGTGGATTAAAGGAAGTCACAGATTAGACAAGCACACAAAGTTCCTAAGAGCAAACTTTGTTAAGGTTGGCAAGTCCCTCTTATCCACTGTTTTGCCTTCTGAGGTTTCAGTTACTTTCAGTCAATGATAATCCAAAAACATTAAGCGAATAATTCCAGAAATAAACAGTTCATAAGTTTTAACTCGTGTTCCATTCTGAGTAGTGTGATGAAGTCTCAGGCCGCCCATTCAGTCCCACCTGTGGTGTGGCTCCTCCCTCTGTCCAGCAGATCCACCTGTCTCTACTGCCTGCCTGTCCGCCACCTAGTGGCCATCTCAGTCATAAGGTCGTCATGATATCTTGATGATACCATGCTGTGTTTTCAAGGAACCCTCATTTTACTTAATAATGGCCCCAAAGTGCCAGAGTAGTCATGCTGGTAATTCAGAAATGTCAAAGAGAACCTGCAAAGTGCTTCCTTTAAGTGAACAGGTGAAAGGCCTTGACTAACCCAGGAAAGGAGAAAATCATATGCCAAGTTTCCTAATGTCTGTGGTGAGAATCAATCTTCTATTCATGAACTTGTGAGGAAGGAAAAAGAAATGCATCCAAGTTTTGTTGCCACACCTCAGAGTGCAATAGTTACAGCCACAGTGCATGGTGTTTGGTTCAGATGGAAAGGCCATTAAATTTTGGGGGTGGAGGGGAGGACAGGAACAGAAGCATGTTCTGATTGATGGCAATTGGGTCCCTTACCATCTGTGGTTTCAGGCGTCGGCTGGGGGTCTTGAAATGTTTGCCTCCAGAATATAGGGTACGGGGGGATAAAGGGAGACTACTAGCTCTCTCAGTATCCAGAATAAACAATAGATTTTTGAAACATTCCTGAGAAAATACTGGGAGTTGCATATTGGCCAGTTGTATTCTTTAAAGTTGTTGCTTCTAAAGGGTGGGGATGACTAAATTTCAGAAAAGCAAACCTTTGCTGAAAGACAACATTATTTCTGTTGGCAGAAGTCGGCTTGAGCAATCTAAATTTTCCACGGCATATGCATATATAGGAATAAAAGTCATGGCTGTTTGTAATTTGTATGAGATTTAAAAGCAAGTGCAAAAATCTGACTTAAAGATGAGAAAGATGAGGTAGGAAAAAACAGCTGCTTCTCTGGAAAGAAACAGGAATGTAGTCCTTCAGGAATGAATGCCTAACCTTGCGTAGTTGAATGTCCCCTAACTTTGCTGCAGACAACATGGATGTGAGCTGGCTCCAAGCTTTCTAAAGTGAAAGTAATTCAGTTCCCACTCAGGGTTCCATTGCAGCAACTCTCTCAGCCTAGTGTCTAGTTAGTAGCCTTGTAACGCAAACCCCAACTGTGCTGGGGAATGGGAAGGGTGTGATGATAAAAGATGAATAAACCAGTGTTCAGCTCAGCTGGGAGGGTCTCCCAGAGCCTCAATGGAAGTGTCTTACTGCCTTTCCAGGTAACTCTGTCTCTTCCAGAACATCCCCAAGGACTGGTCTCTAGACTTTGGGTTGACTTCAAGGAGAACAGCCAAGGCCTACATGAGGCCAACAAACATATGAAAAAATGCTCATCATCACTGGTCATCAGAGAAATGCAAATCAAAACTACATTGAGATACCATCTCACGCCAGTTAGAATGGTGATCATTAAAAAATCTGGAGACAGCTCTCTTTCCCATCTTGCAAGATGGCGGGTGAAAAAGTTGAGAAGCCGGATACTAAAGAGAAGAAACCTGAAGCCAAGAAGGCTGATGCCAGTAGCAAAGTGAAAAAGGGTAACCCCAAGGCTAAAAAGTCCAAGAAGGGGAAGCCCCATTGCAGCCGCAATCCTGTTCTTGTCAGAAAAATTGGCAGGTATTCCCGATCTGCCATGTATTCCAGAAAGGCCGTGTACAAGAGGAAGTACTCAGCGGCTAAATCCAAGGTTGAAAAGAAAAAGAAGGAGAAGGTTCTTGCAACTGTTACAAAACCAGTTGATGTGACAAAAACGGCGGTACCCGGGTGGTTAAACTTCGCAAAATGCCTAGGTATTATCCTACTGAAGATGTGCCTCGAAAGCTGTTGAGCCACGGCAAAAACCCTTCAGTCAGCACGTGAGAAAACTGCGAGCCAGCATCACCCCGGGACCACTCTGATCATCCTCACTGGATGCCACAGGGGCAAAAGGGTGGTTTTCCTGAAGCAGCTGGCTAGTGGCTTATTACTTGTGACTGGACCTCTGTCCTCAATCGAGTTCCTCTACGAAGAATGCACCAGAAATTTGTCGTTGCCACCTCAACCAAAATTGATATCAGCAATGTAAAAATCCCAAAACATCTTACCGATGCTTATTTCAAGAAGAAGGAGCTGCGAAAGCCCAGACACCAGGAAGGTGAGATCTTCGACACAGAAAAAGAGAAATACGAGATTACAGAACAGCGCAAGATTGATCAGAAAGCTGTGGACTCACAAATTTTACCAAAAATCAAAGCTATTCCTCAGCTCCAGGGCTACCTGCGATCTGTGTTTGCCCTGACAAATGGAATTTATCCTCACAAATTGGTATTTTAAATGTCCTGATGATCTAATTAAATAACTGATTACCTTTAAAAAAAAAAATCTGGAGACAACAGATGCTGGAGAGGATGTGGAGAAATAGGAACACTTTTACACTGTTGGTGGGAGTGTAAATTAGTTCAACCATTGTGGAAGACAGTGTGGTGATTCCTCAAGGACCTAGAAATAGAAATTCCATTTGACCCAGCAATCCCATTACTGGGTATATATCCAAAGGATTATAAATCATTCTACTATAAGGACACGTGTACACGAATGTTCATTGCAGCACTGTTTACAATAGCAAAGACCTGGAACCAACTCAAATGCCCATCGACGATAGACTGGATAGGGAAAATGTGGCACATATACACCATGGAATATTATGCAGCCATCAAAAACGATGAGTTTGTGTCCTTTGTAGGGACATGGATGAACCTGGAAACCATCATTCTCAGCAAACTGACAGAAGAGCAGAAGATCAAACACTGCATGTTCTCACCCATAGGCGGGTGTTGAACAATGAGAACACATGGACACAGGGAGGGGAGCACTACACACTGGGGTCAGTTGGGGGGAAATAGGGGAGGGACGGTGGGGGTTGGGGAGCTGTGGAGAGATAGCAAGGGGAGAAATGCCAGATGTAGGTGATGGGGAGGAAGGCAGCAAATCACACTGCCACGTGTGTACCTGTGCAACAATTTTGCATGTTCTTCACATGTACCCCAAAACCTAAAATGCAATAAAATAAATAAATGGGGAAAAAAAAAAGAAATCCAGGTAGAAAACACAGAAAATGCTTGAGTACTTTCCAGATGGTCACATTTTCCAGCAAGAACATTTTCGGATGCTATATTTATTAATGTGGTGAGAGTTTTAAAGCAAAAATAGTAGTCCTAAATATTTTGCAAACTTGTTGGAGACATGCAACATGAGGATTCAAGTATAATGAACCTTGGGTTGAGAAGATGAGACAGTTGAATTGAGTAGTCAACAAACACCCAACAGATGTGTAATGACAGAGACAGACCTGTGCTCCTCTTGCTCTGAGAGCTCATGCTTCCCAAACAACGGTGCAGCAATTGGGCATTAAGTACCTCCTCTGTACCAGGCACCATCCTAGACACAGAGGAAGCAAATATGATGAAAACCTGGATCTGTTCTTTAGGAGTCAGGGTCCAGGGTTAGGAAACAGGCACATTGGCAAAAGCATTAATGACCCAATACAGCAACATGCGTGTGCTGAATTGCTGTGATCAACAGAGGATGATGCCCTAATTCTCCTTGATATGACAGTCACTTGTAATGCCACTGCTAACCTATTGACATATGCAAATCTCTATTATGTTTGGGGGAATTATTCCCTTATGAATCTCGCGTGTCTAAGGGAGAACTCAGAAACTGTTTTCCAAGCTTTTCTTGGCAACTCCGGCCCAGGTATGCCCTGGCTTGTTCCATTTGGGTACAGCGCTTCTAGACTTGATTCTGAGCAAAGGGAAGAAAGAGGGTAGTGCCGTGGAGAGAGATCTGAACCCAGAGTTCAGAGGCCTCCTTGGAAGAGTGCTCTGTGTTTCAGTGAGAGCGTGCACCTGTGCCCAGTGTGGAAGTAGCCGTATCTTCAGGGATATGATTTAGGTTTTATTCTTGGCTGAGTATCCTTTGAGCCTAGTTCTGTATGCCTTTCCAGAGATAAATTCCCCATAAGGTAATGTACAGAAAAATGGATGAGGGATAAAAGACTACAAATTGGGTTCAGTATATATTGCTCAGGTGATGGGTGCCCCAAAATCTCATAAACCACCACTGAAGAACTTACTCATGTCACCAAATACCACCTGTTTCCCACAAAACCTATGGAAATAAAAATTTTTTATAAAAGAACTTCACTTTCAGATGGCTTACTATTTTATGTATTGTGCTGGTCAAACATAGAGCGACTTGACGTGTGCATTGTAATCAACATCTCCCCTTCCACTGTTACTGAATGGCCTCCCTCCTTTTCGGTGTTGACAGGCAGAGTGGCCTTTTCCTGAGAGGGATACTTGTTTGTGGATTTGTAGGTTCAGGCTGCTTTCTGATGCTTCCAACACCTTCTAAAAGTTGCCTCAAGGAATAGACTTTGAGTCATCTGGCAGAAGCAAACAATGCCAAGATCTACTTGGAAAGTTGTTGCCATAAGAGAATTGGCTAATCTGCAGACAGACCCATGTAGCCTCCATGCCTCTAGCTGTGAACAAATCCCACCTCACCGTTGTGAAATATGAAGTGATTCAGCTGCTTTCAGTGCATTCCATTGCTTAATTACATTGTTGTTCTTGCAGTTGGAAACCATATGGATACCCTTATTTCAGTTAGTTAATGAGATTGGAGGTCAGCTCTTCTCCCCAGTCCCCACCCCTGGCCAACCACCCACACCACACAGCAATTGAGGTGCAGGCCTTGTATAATGTGGTGTATTAAAAGCACGATATTTAATGGTACTCAGTCTCAAACAGGTTGGCAAGGGATTTGGCAGCAACTGTGAATAATTTGCAGAAGGTTTCTCCTGGAGCACTCACTTTTATTAATTTGCCAACTTCCCTGATTTAAACAGTGACTCATTTTTCATATAAATTTCTTCTTAGGACATAATTGTTCTGACATTGAATACTCTGTATGGGAGGTGATCTGGACTTGAAAATAGCATTTTTCTCAAAAAGTCAATCTCTGTTTCACCAAAAGTATAAAAGCTACTAAAAGTAGATCTTTTCAAACAAATAGAAAGTAAATGAGATGGTATTCCCTGCTGTGAATGCATCACAGCCTGTGCTCATTGGAAACAGGGAGAGAAAGCTGGACCTTAGGTTTTTGAGTAGAACAGTCTCTAGTTCTTTATTTTCAGGGCTATAAATACATTAACTTCAGGTTTGACTGACTGATCTTGGTTGGTTGCTGGAGAAAGGCTCTGAAAAGTATCATCTGTGTCTTAGCTTGGTGGCTTACGCCTCTCTTCCTGGCATTGTGTGTGTGTGTGTGTGTGTGTGTGTGTGTGTGTGTATGTATACACACATATATACATATATAAATACATAAATTAGTTGGGTGTGGTGCCCTGTGCCTGTGGTCCCAACTACTTGGGAGGCTGAGGTGGGGAGACAGCTTGAGCCCAGGGAGGTCAAGGCTGCAGTAAGCTATGATCTGTGCCACTGCACTCCATCCGGGACTGCAGAGTGAGACCCTGTCTCAAAAAAAAAAAAAAAAAATCACCTGCTTAGCTTCATAGGTACAAATAGAAACCTGTGGAAATATCTCAGTTACCTCCCAATAACATGTATTTACTTTCAGCAGGAGAATGAACGTATTTTACCTACTATTAAAACACTCTGAGCATAAGTCTAACCTGGTTCACTAATTAAAATATTCAACAGCATAGCAGCCAAAAAACTAGTCAAATAAGACATCGAGAGGGTGGTATTGACAAAATCTACCAAGGAAGTGATATTGAGAATTCTAATTCCATTTTTTTTTTTGGAAAAAAAAAAAAAAGAATTCTCTCTTTTGTGGCATGGATTCCAGAACAATGTAGAGCAGTATTTTCCAAACCCGGTAACTGTGAAAGTTGTCAGAATAAAAATGGAATCACTTTTATTAAAAGCAAAAATGAAAAGAAAATCCCTGGCAACTGTAGCAGGGAAAGCCATGAAAAGAGTATCCTGAAGCTTGTACACCCAATAACAAAAACTGTCACAGGAGACTGCAAAACCCACACTTGGACACAGGACGTCACAACCTTACACACAAAAAAAACACTTCCTGAAGGACATCTGCCCAGCAACTGCCTGTCCAGCCTCGGACTGACGTCACCCTTGTTATTGACCCTAGGATCAATAGCCAAGGATAATTCTTTGAAAACAATTACATAATCCTCATTGTTTTCTCTAAGAACCTTCTTTTTGTTTGCCTCCCTGAATACTCACATAATTACTAAGGCACACATATTCTCATTATAATCCCCTATTCCCCAGTAAATGTCTTTTTTTTTTTTTAGAGAGAGCCTCTCTCTGTTTGATGTTTAGGTGGGCACAATGCAGCATAATCACTTGAGAAGCTTATTAAACAGCAGCTCCCTGCTCTGCCTGGACTAGTGGAGCCGCTGGTGGGGAGAGGTGGTGGTGGGGATGGCCTGGGTGGTACAGTGAGGTCTGGTGGTAGAAGCCCTTTTGTGTCTGTGTTTCAAGACTTTCTCAGATTGCGATTCTGCATCTGACCCCACCCCAGTAGAGGACCTGTGTCTGGTCACTGGTCACTGTTTAGATAGTCTCTCAATGAGAAATTTTTATAGGTTGAACTTTGTATTTTTTAAAAATAACATTAGAACTGTTAACAGTCAAACAGGATTTTTCAGATGAGTCTTTTCTGAGCCTAACTTACTTTCTAAGAAGCAGTGCCTCTGCTGGGCAACTTTAATCTTGTAAAGCAACAGACTGAATGCAAACATAGGTGGGCTGCTCACTGGTGCTTTCATGTATTCTGAGATTCTCACCTTAGCACAGCATCCTGAAACACTGAGGAGATAAAACTGTTCCTTCATTCTCTGGAGTTTACACGCAAACGAAAAGTGAGTATGGATGCAGATAGCAAAGTGTGTCCATGAGCCATGGGCTAGCTGTGCAGAGATAAAGAATCTTTCAATGTTGCTGACCAGCCTCAGTACATTGAGAGTAATAATGAAAAAGCTCGTTTTCTGGACAATGCGAAAGTATGTGAGAGAAGAATATTAACCAAATTAAATAGTGACCAAAGCAATTTAACCCAAAGTTGCCCATGCTACAGTCACCATAAGATCATACCTTTGTGGTGCTCACTTTGTAAATAAAGCAAAGAAGGAAAGAAAGAGAGAGGGAGGAAAGAAAGGAAGGAAGGAAGGAAGGAGGGGAAGAAGGAGGGGAGGGGAGGGGAGGAGAGGAAGAGGAGAGGAGAGGAGGAAAAGAAAAGAAAAGAAAAGAAGAAAAAAAAAGAAAAGAAAAAAGAAAGGGGCCCCAACCCAGCAAACAAACACCAGGAATTGTTTTCCAGGAAGCAGGCTATGCAGTCACTGCTGAGGGGTCACTGAGGACAACAGTCAGAAGGCTTCTATCCAAGTATCTGTCCTCTCCTGTCACTTGCATTTGTATTTTTAAACAGAAGAGATGTTCGTAATGAGACGTGAATACAGACAAATCCCTCTGCCACATATTTGTTTAAGAATAGAGTCTCTTCAGAAATTTAAAATAAAAATATTTCTGCAAAGAACCTCTACTTACACAGAAAGCTCACCCATAGTGCCTTAAATCACGATAGTGGCAATACCAGTTTTCTCTGAGGGTCATTTAATTATCTGCATGGTCCTTTCCTATCAGCAGCCTGCAAAGATAGAAATAACAGGTTCTGATTATTCCCAGAAAATGGAGAGGGAGAGGTTTCATCCAAGAATCCTGAGTTTGGGAATGACAGAGCATCGGTTTGCATCAGCATCTCTGACTACTGGCCTTCACTCCTTCCAGAAGAGAAGGCATGTTGGCTGAAGGGCAGGCATGTTACAAAGCCAGAAGAGGCTGGGAGGGCATTGTCTGAGCCGCGGTGACACGGCCGCTCTCCAGCAGGCATCACAGTTGCAGCGAGGGACAGGAGTCCTAGGACGCGGACATTCTGACAGAGGTCAGTTCAGCGCTTGATTCTAACCGCTTAGCATTGAACACATACCTTCTGCTGATAGGTACAATGGAGAGGCCTTCCCAGCCTATACAAAACAATTTTTATTTGAACTTTGAAATTTAGCTATGCTAATGATTTTAGAGAAAACCCTCACTGGCTGTGGACACTGTCTCTGCATACACGTGCAATATTTGTGAATGGTTCGGCTCTTCCTCCGCCCTTGGATGTCCACCTTAGCTGAGGACATGGTGCTGGCAGCATCCGGGCTTGCAGTGGCCACGTCGCAGGCACTTGTTAGCCCCTGGTAGGTGTGCCTTTAAAATCGCCACTTTTGCTTGTCAACACCTCCTCTTCGGCCATCTTCCAAGCAATTGTTGCCTCAAAGACACAGAGTAAGTAAGAGCGTCTGTCAATCACAGGAAACAAACCAGCAAGCACGTTTTTTGTGTGTGCTGAATGGTATTTTATTTTGTTGTGGTTTTTTTCCACATAGTGTATTAGTATCACTTTTATCCTACTGTGAATATTACATATGCAGTTGTGATTCCTCACCCTTGCCTTATTAAGGCCTGAAGTTCCTGCTGCAGCTTAGCCACAGAATCACGCAGCATACATTAGTCCCTGGAAGGTTTTATGTTTTCATAGAGATAAAAATTTAAGCGAAAAATAGCAAGCACATTAATGAAAGTGCCAGTACCTACATGGAAGTCTTATAAAAGTAAAATAATTTTAAATTGCCATAAAACATTTAAATTTAGTCACATCATTAACTGCCTTATTTATATGTGCTTTTATGAGCTTCTCAATTCCTTCATGGGTGTAGATGGCACATATTTACAAACCAGTCAATTATTAATTAACTATGGTATTTCCTGCAGTTAATTATTCGCAGAAATGCTTTCTTAAATGTTGGTCTAGTCAGGCCAGCCCATTATTATCTGGTCAGAATAAATATTACCCAGTGTCAAATGTACTCTCCCCAGCAGAAAATCTATATTTTAACTCCTTATTGGTAAAATACAACAAAAAATTCACCATTTTGATATGTAGAGTTCAGTGGCATTTTGTACACTCATGATGTTGTGCGATCTTCACCACTATCTAGTTCCAGAATTTCCAAGAGAAAACTCTGAACCTGTTCATGGTCACTCCCTACCCATCCCCAGCCATGGTCACCACAGGGTTGCTTTCTTTCGCTATGGATTTGCCTATTCTAGACATTTCTTATGAACGGAACTATATAATATGTGGTCTTTCATGTCTGGCTTCTTTGACTTAACACAATGTTTTCAAGGTTCATCCAGGTTGTAGTGTGTGTCAGAATATTACATTAACTTTACAATGAAATTGTCCAAGACATATGGAGCGCCTTTCTGCCTACCTACCTGCCTACCTGTCTGCCAATCTATCAATAATTACCTACCTACCTACCTACCTAACTACCTACCTGTCCACCTATCTACCTACCTACCATACCTTTCTACCTACCTACCTGCCGATCTGCCTATCTACCTACTTACCTATCTGCCCCTCTACCTGCATACCTATCTACCCACCTACCTACCTACCTGTCTACCCACCTGCCGTATACCTACTTATCTTACCTTCTTACGTAACTAGCCACCTACCCTATCTACCCACCTACCTACCTACCTGTCTACCCACCTGCCTACCTGCTTACTTACTTGTCTACCCACCTAGCCACCTACCTACCTACTTACTTACCTGCCTACCTAGCTGCCTACCTATCTAGTTAGCTACATAGCCACTTACCTGTCTACCTGCGTACTTACTTACTTACCTGCCTACCTATTTACCTGCCTACTCCTCTCTCTACGTACCTACCTATCTATTTACCTATCTACCTACCTGCCTACCTACCTACCTACCTATCTACCTGGTTACTTGTCTAGTTACCTATCTTATCTACCCACCTACCTACCTGTCTACCTATCTACCTTGTTACCTGCTCATCTACCTGCCTACATATCTAGCCACCTATCTACCTACCTACCTATCCACCTACCTGTCTACCTACCTATCTGCCCATCTATCTGCCTATCTACTTATCTACATAACTACCTGCCTACCTATCTACCCACCTACCTGTCCACCTGCCTACCTACCTACCTACCTATTTATCTGTGTACCTACCTGCCTACCTATCTACCTGCTGACCTATTTACCTACCTGCCTGTCTACATATCTACTCATCTACATACATGCCTATCTACCTACCTGTCTACCTGCCTATCTACCTACCTACCTATCTATCTACATTTCTACCTAGTTATCTACTGATCTACCTACCTGCCTGTCTGCTTGCCTACCTGCCTATCTAGCTATCTACCTATCTACTTACCTTCCTATCTATCACCTGTTATGCCCCAAGCATTGGGAGTAATTCTGATCAGAATGCATCAGTGACCAGCAGGAAGGGACCTCAGCTATTGCTCACTTTCACCACCCTGCTCGGGCATAGCTGCACTCAGCCCTTTTGAGGCTATAAATGCTTTAGTTTGGGTTAAATATATATGTGCATACACACACACACACACACACACACACACACACACAGGTCTCCATTACTTTTAAGAAAAATAAAAATGGGATCATACAATACTGTTTAGACTTAAAAAAAATTATAACTAGAGGTCCCGGAAGTCTTTTTACATCAACGAATAACAGTCTACTTTTTCTTTGTGACAGCTGCACTATATTCCACCTGATGGCAGTATCATAACTGATTTAGCCAATGTCCTTTTGGTGGACATTTCCAATAGATTGGGGAGTTATTACTCTGTAACCTAATTAGTAGTGACTATTCTTAGTGGAAAATGATTTTATTTTTATTTTTAATTAGCACTTAAATTTTATCATCTTTCATATGCCTACTGTTTATTTGCATTTTACTTTTTCTAATGAATTTATTCTTCCTGTCGTTTGCCTATTTTTTGCTTTTCCTTTCCCTTGTTGATTTATAAAATGCTCTTTGCATATTAATTTAGTCATTTTTCTGTCATGCATCTTGAAAATAATTTTTGCCAATTTCTCATTTGTATTTTAGCATTGTTTATGGTATTTAAAAAATATAAAAGGACAACTTTTTATGTGGTCAAATTTGCCATACTTTCTTTATAATTTCCACAACTTTGGAGTATTTTGAAATAATTTTTTCACTCCAGGATGATAAACCTCTATCAGTGAAACGTCAGTCAATTCATTTGAAAAAAGTCATGCCTTAATGTACTTTTACATTAAGTATTTTAGTTACTTGTTTATTTTATCTATCTGGAATTATTTTTCTAATTTTGCTGTAATTAGTAAAATAGAATTGAGTTTATTTTATTTCTGAATGGCTAACCACATATCCCCAGACTACTGAGCCATCCATTGTCCCTCCAGTGATTAGAACTGATGTTTTATTTCGTACTCAATTCCTTCATGCACTTGATGTCTTCTAACTGAATCCATTCAGAGGTCTTAGACCATTCCTAAATCTACATGGGATGCTTCGCTGGAGGCCGTGTCCTTACTCACAGAACTTCCTCCTCCCTTGCCCCGTCATGGCGCTTCCTCTGCCGGGCTCCCTGGAGCTCGTGAAGGAAATGCCCCTGCAGGTCAGGATCTTCCTCCATGGGCTCTTCATAGCTTCCCTCAGTCCATGTTCCATTCAGCCTCAGGCATCAGAGCAGATACCTCCAAGCCTGGAGGATGTGGGTGGAGGGGCCAGTGCCCTCGTGGCTCCCTGCTGGGGCCCCTTGTCCCCATCCCAGCTCAGTGCTCTGGAGAGGCGTCCCTTGTGCCCTCCCCAGGTGATGTCGTCCTGTGGGTTCTGTTGTATGGAGGTGCCTGTGGCTTAGTGAGGGCCACAAGACACCTCCTCTGTCTGGCCTTACATGAAGTTGGTGCCCTGACCTGGGAAGACCAGCACGCACTGGTCTGTGTCCTCCAGGAACTGCGTCCCTACCCTTCTGCTGTGCGCCTGACTCACGTGGGACAACATAGTTCTCTCAACCCTCGTCCCTAAAATGACACATCTCTCCAAAGCCTTCTGGCTCCTTCTGCTAATGGATTTCTAACAAATCCAGAATTGTCTTCACATTGAGCAGGCTTCAAACCCAAGATGGATCCCTCTCCTCCCTTGGCCTACCCATTGCAGACACACTGAAAAATGCACATCTCAGACAAGTTGACATAATAGAATATGTTTGCACACACTGAATTCTCCACGATAGTACTTAAAGTTTGCATGGTATAAATTTGGCATCACGATTATTGGGAGTGTTCGAAATGGATGTTTCATTTCAGATTGTGCCATACAGGTCAGTGACTGAAAGGGTCTCCAGTGGTAGGACTGAGTTAAGCAAAGGAGAGGTAAGCGGAATATGTGTCAAATATGTGTCAAATTGTGCGGATCAAAGGAAAGGTGTCCTAGTTTAAGAATTGTGGAGACATTAAAAATGGAACACATAGAAGCTCTTCTACTAAAATTATATTTAAATTATTAATACATTGTTAATACATTGATAACATTTGAATTTTAAACAAAGACATGTTTTAAATGTCTCATGCCTACAACTTAGCGTATCTAGGACCACAATTCATGCATAGCTCCTGAACTCTGGCCAGTGTTTTTTCCTGGAACTATGTTGCCTCTCAGTCACTCTCATGTAATGATAATAATAATAGCTATAATTATTTGATAAGAGATTAGCGTGTTGAAGTCTGATAAATTAATGTTAACATTCTCAGGTAAGTTTGACATGATTTTGTTCCTAGGAAGCTGTATTGAAAATTTGTTGACTGAAGCACTTCCTTAATTCATCCACAGAACACCAGCCCCATGGAATGCTTTGGGGAAAAACATGAAAGGCCCCTGTGGCTGGGGACGTCTGGTGAATGCCTGCTGAGTGTCCTCAAGGATCTCTGTGCATGAACACTGTGGATACCTTCACAAGTCCTGAAATAGTGTTATTTGACCCAGCTGTACCCAAACTCAATTGACTGTAAAAAAAATATTGCTTTAATATCTATTAAGCATCTATGAACTAATATTTTACAAAACGTACTTTTGTAAACCTTGCTTTCCGTTGACCTTTTGGACAAAAGCTACCCAGTACTGGCTTCATCTTCTGTATCTGCAGGAATGAAAGAGATTTAACCAGCTCAAAGATATAAAAGAAGGAAATTAAGTCAGAATCCTTGTTCCAGGACTGGAAGGAAATGAGCTCAAGCTCCAGGCAACCCCATGTCCACAGACCTCATTAGTGCTGGTCCCTGGGCTGGCGTCTGGGTTCAATTCCTCCTGATGAGATTGGCAGACACAAAACTGACTTTATGCAGGTAGGTTTTGTATGTAGGCACTGCTTTTTTAGGCATAATTGTGATTATTACTTTCTGCATTTTAAATCTTGGTTTTCATATGGAATCAGTGATGTATATTGTCATGTACCCTAAAAGAACAGGTACAGATATTTGTTTTGGAATTCAGGTTTTCTGTATTTCTTTCAAATGCTTCAGTTTTCAAATGTGGTTGATAAACACAGGAATTAAGAGTAGACAATGACTCAATGTAAGGACAGTGTTTTTTTCTTTCTAGAGCAATTTTCTAACGTATTTGGCAGAATCATATGAGCTATATAGTAAATACTTATTTTCATTTTAAAAGATGTCTGGCTATAAAATAGGAAGTCCAAACTTGGTTGGCTATGTAGACAAAGTCTACTTGGAGTCAAATTTGAAAGATTTCTTTTAAAGAACTGCAAAGCTAGGCTGCCTGCCTTGAGCCCGTGGAGAACCTGTCATCTTCTCTTTTTCCCCATCATCTCATTCCCCTGAATGCACTCCTTGTTTGCCACAATAGACTTATTTATGTTTCTCGTATGGAATTTCTTTTGGCTGCAGGTGCATCAGGCATGCTCTGAAGGGATGTGAGCCTCATCCTGGTAAACAGGGAAGGCCAGGCAAGGAGGAAACCAAGCACCCACCCGTCTCTGATGTTTCCACATGTTGCTGGCTGTCCAGGGGCCAGGGCTGCTCTCTGGGGCATCGCTGTTTTCTTGGCTGCGCTTCGGTCAAGAAACTTCTATCAGTACCTGATGCAAAAGCACACAGACCGCATGGTGAGGGAATCAAGTTCTCCTTGGAAAAGGTCAGTAAACACAACAGATCCAATGCTGGCTCGTCACAGAGGCACAGACTTCCTTTCAGGCTCCCTGTCCAAGGGCCACCTCGACACTCCTCCCAGTGGTGGATTTGCCCCGAACCTCTCTGTTGGAAATAGATGCTTGGTGCTGCAAAGAAAAATTAGCACTGAGATAAAGGATCTGTCAGCAACACAATTTTTACTTCCTAGGCTGCAGGAAGGGTACTCCCAGTAGCCATCGTGCCACAAGAGTACAAAGAACAAAGGGAAACACGCACATTTATTTCTTACGCATTTGGGTTGTCCTTACTGCTGCGTCTGATCTCCGCTGGCTGGAGCCACACCTCATAATCTAAACTAAAATCCTATTGGCTAACAACTTAAAACTTCACTAAACAGGTAAAGGCAATGGAGAGCTGGGACATGCCTGTGAGCACGTCCAGCACAGACATCTTGGTTAAAGTACAAGGACATAGAGTGTACTACATGCCGGTAAGCATGGCATGTTTAACAGCTACATAGGATAGGGCTTAACAAAGTTATTAGCACACTTGTGATTTAACAAGAAAAGAAACTTTAAAAAGGAAAGCTAGAGACCTGGGCACCTAACGTTCAGGGGCTGTGCCTGTGTTGTTTTGCTGAATTCTTCTTTCTTTGCATTTTTTTATGTATTTTTTCATTGTTTATATAAATTTAGGGGGTGCAAGTGCAGTTACTTGCACATATGGAGTAGTGATGAAGTTTCTGGTGTCACCATCACTCGAATAGTGAACGTTCTACCTTCCCCCTCACCTCCGGACCTTCCTCCCTTTTTGAGTCTCCAATGACTGTTATTCCATGCTCTGCGTCCCCAGGCACACATTAGCTGCCATGCAAGAGTGAGGACGTGTGAATTCTTAAAGAGACTCCTGCCCTGCCTCAGGCCCCTGGATCTGCCCTGTTACCAGCTCTGTAGCTGCCGGTGGTGGGTGAGACCCACAGTTCCCTTCCAAAAGCAGTTGGCTCTGTTCTGTGAAATCCCTAAACCACTCCATGTCTTCTGGGAGAGAGTGTGTTATGGTGCCCCTGGAAGCCATGCACAGCTCATTTACCCACTGGGGCTGAATCTCTTCTCCTGTGAGGCGCAAACCCAAACCACACATGACCTGGTATAATGTGAGCCTCAGCTCTGGGTGATTTCACTTAATTTCTCCCTAAATTGAAAGATTTCACCTTCAACCACCAGCAACAGGGAGCATATAACATAGGTAATCCATTTGGAGGACGCTGGTGATGGAGACAAACTTGATCTGGGATGTGAGATAACGTTCCTTGCTGCCCGCTACCACTTTCTGTCTGGCACACTGAAGAAGAATAATTTGATTTGCAGAGATCTGACAAGTTGATGGAAAATACCAGCCCCTGGTAGCTGACAGAGGGAGAGGAGCAGTAAAACATAAGTGGGACTTAGAGGGCCGCTGATGTGCATGCAGCGCACTTGACAGGTGTCCAGGATGCCCCAGACCTGCTCCGCTGCTGCCCTGGAATGCGCCACACTGGCCAGGAATGCCATAGCTGTTCATTCATGCATCAGCATCTCCTTGTTCACCCTAAGCCCTTGGTATCCCCTAGCTGATCCAGTTTGTAGGCAAACCACATTTTTGGACTGATGTTTGGCCACTGAGATGATCGGAATTGTCGTGACATACCCCACAGTGGGAGCAATGGCTTTCAGAGTAGGAAAGTTTCTTGTACTGATTGTTGATGCCATAGTAGCCAGGGTCTCGGAAAAGCAGAGCCAGTGGGAAGTGGAAGGATAAGGAGATGTATTGTAAGGGACTGGCTCACCTGACCATGGAGGCTGGTAGACCCCTTGACCTAGTATCTGCAGCTGGAGCCCCAAGAGAGCTGGTGGGGTCATTCCAGGGCCTGAGAACCAAAGGTCTGAAGATGGGAGAAGACGGGGGTGGGGAAGGTCAGCTTAGCAGTCCATTGGTCACCCATCCCTCTCCCACCCGTGTGTTCTATTCAGGCCCTCAGTGGCTTGGATGGCGCCGTCTGCAGTGGGGAGGGTGGGTCTGCCCTCCCCAGTCCACGGATCCTAGTGCCGAGCTGTTCTGGAAACTTGGAGCCCCACCAAGTTGACCTGTAAAATTTACATAACCGCAAGCCTCACATAGACATATTTTTATTATCCTCTCTCTCTTGTTAGCCACCTCCTATCTTCATGTTAGCTCTCTGGGGGATTTCAACAGCTGTATCCTCTAACTGCTCCACTCTATTTTCAGCTACTGTAGGTTTAATTTTCCCGAGTTTCTCCTACCATCTGACAAGTTACTGAGCATGACTTGCTAATCCCTCCCTCGGCACAGCTGTCCCGCACCTCAGCATTGCTGGTGGATCCCTGGGCCCCTTTCCCACTGCCACTGGTCAGCAATGCTGGAGCGTCTTCCCCATTTCCATCACAGCCTTCAGACCCCATAAACCTGTAGAACAGCCTGGGTCTTGGATCTGGGTGCAGAGCCAGGGCCTCCAGCCTCACCCGTGGGGTTAGGACAACACTTACAGCGTGTCCTTGGAGTTCCGAGGGCACGGAAGTGTCTGGTTGGTAGAAAAGTGAGTCACTGACATCTGTAATGTCTACCTGGGTGAGGCAGGAAGCAGGAGGAGTCAGAACAGAATCAGAACCCTCAGCAGCAGCAACAGAGGCTGGGAAACACTGGGGAGAACAATCTCATGAGAAAAGGATTTATAAGCTACAATTATCCCCCAAGTGGAAACATCACACACACATCAGTATTTTGTATATAGTTTATATTTGTTTTACTTAACAGACACTCATATGATGCTGACACTGGACCAGGTGAAGTTCTAGCATCTTCACAAACACTGACTCATGTAATCATCATTCTACAAATGAGGAAACTGAGTCAGAGACCAGTCACTTGCTTTATCTCTCAGACGACCATAAGTGGCTGAGCTGGGGGAAGGCCAGTGGGTCTGTCTCAGACCACTTTGCCCACCTCAGACAAAGGGCCTGGAGGTGTCTGGGAGGATGAGAATGAGGGGAGGAAGTGAATTCCCAGGAACAAGGGATGACAGAGCAGCCAGAGGCTGGGTAGGGAACTAGGAGGAGCTCTAGGGTCTTGCAGAATAACTGGGTTTGAGACTCAGCCCTGCTATTAAATTAGCTCTGTGACTTCAGGCCAGGTGCCTAACTTCTCTGGGCCTCACTTCTCTGCTGTGTGAAATGTGGGTAGGCAAAGTGATCATTAGGAGATCCTGTCTGTAATATTCCATTTTTTAAAAAGGAACATTTTGACCTGTTTCACATGCTGCTGGGTTACTATCCTTTACGAGGCATTTTATGGAAGCTTCCTTAACCAGTACCTGCAAAGGGCCCTTAACCTTGCGTTTCTGGATGCAGTTGGGCTGTGAAAATCTTTCCATTAGTCTTTTTCCCGATTGTTTCAGCAGGAAAGTAAGGAAACTTGAGTTGGTAGGGCCTGGGTATCATCTCTTAGGCCCATTCCCAGCCACTAAAATTCCGCCAGCCTCCCGCCCCTTCCCGCCTGTTGCTCTGACGTGCCTTTCCCCTAGGTAATGATTGCTCACCCTGGGCAGACCCTGCTGAGGACGTGCTGAGGATGTGCTGTCATTTTCAGTGGCTCATAGTGTGCAGCAACGTCCACCTAAAAGACTCATGTTTTAATTTTTAATGAACATTTCAAATATTTAAAAAGTTCCTTTTTTCTGATTATAAAAGTATAATATGATCATTGTAGAAAGTTTGAAATGCACAGCAAAGTATTTTTAAAAAGTAAAAGTACCCAATTCTACCAAACCCAGATAGGACTGTAAATGTTTCTGTGACTCTTGGAGTACCTGCCTGAGAGCACTCAGGAAATCCTGGAGCAACTTTTTCTTGCTCAGAATGTGGAGTGTGTGAAATGTTTGCATGTGGCTATTTTTCAGGTTGTCATAATCATTTTTTAAATGTTATATTGGGAACAACGACATTTGTTTTTCTTTTATTTTCTCATGACTAATGATCTTAAATATGATTCTACGCATTTATTGAAAAAAAATTTTTTTTTTCTTTGTGAAATGTCTTTGCTCATATTTTTTTTTAATTTGGTCCTGAGATTATTCTTGGGAACACCGTGCCAGGGTCCGACGTAAGGTTTCTCTCATCCTAACCAAATACAAGCTCTTCCCAAGGAACAGTCTACGCTGAGACCTGTTCATCTCGCACTCGGCTCCCTCCCTCCATAAGTCCTCCTCTTCTTTTGACCCCACTTACATATAGTAGCTCACACTTATTCATGCTTCTCCATGAGGATTTCCACTCTCAGGAGGTAGGGGAGTACAGAGATGTATTTGCTGGGCTCACAAGTGGAGGGCCTCGGAGGAGGCAGTCCAGGACAATGGGCAATGTCATCATTCTGCTGTCATTAGGACTGACATTGGAGACAGTGTCTTGGGCTCTGGAAGGAAGGGAGCGTTGACAACTGTCATTATTTCTAGTCTCCCCAGGGGATGCAAAACATTACATGCACCTTGCTAATGGCCTGCAATGATAGGATATGTATCAGTGTGAATAATCTTGCTTAGTGAGAGTAATGGGCTGAGTGACTGGGTCTGTCTATCTCATTTCTACTGGCATAAATAAATCGGGGCACTATGACTTCCACAGAGGAGTGGAATTAAAGAGTCACTGAGGGCATAACTTAGTTTTGGAAGGAGCAAAATTCTGGAGACAAGGCTTAGCTCGGGAGTGTTGTGTATGTGTGTGTTTCTAGCTGTCATGGTCTGAATGCTGGGTCCCCCCAAGTTTATCTGTTGAAATCTGGACCGTCAAGGTGCTGGTATTAGGACCAGGACCTCTGGGAGGTGATTACCTCCTGAGAGTGGGGCTCTGATGTGTGGGTTTGGAGACCGAGGGAGCTTTTTGGCTTGTCCACCCTAAGAGGATGTGGTTAGAGGATGTCTTCTGTGAACAGAAAGCAATCCCCCACAGACACCAAATCTGTCAGGGCCTTGATCGGACCTCCAGCCCCCAGAAATGTGAGAAATCAATGCATGCACAAGTCACTCAGATTATGGCTGGGTGTTACAGCAATAAGTGGACTAGGACAGCACCCATGTGATGCCAGACTTTGCTGCGGACACCTGCACTCTCTCCTGCTGTGTCCTCACCACCACCCTCCCAAGGTGGAGTGGAGGAGTGTTGTCACCATCTGTCACAGACATTGTCACTGTCGTGGACTGGCAGTCAGCCAACCAAGTGTCTGGTGCCAGCAGTTGCACCCACAAACTCCCCTGGTGATGGGGCTGAGGGATGCATCAGGGGCAGTTCTATGGTTAACTAAGTTGGCAGTCTCAGCCCCTCAGCATTCCCGTGCCCATCTCCATTTATGCTCTTATTTCTATGAGATGAATCATCAGGAGTCAGGTCACTGGTATGAAGAGTATGTCATTGATAATTTTAATATATCTTGCCACACTGTTTCAAAAGATTGCAAAAATTTTTATTTTCACAAGGAATGTTTGAGAACTTCCTTTTTCTTTCATGTCTTGCCACTGTATATGTTACAATGCTTGTTAATATTTCTCAGCCTGATAGATGATATTTTAGTTTGAGTTTTTTCTAAATTATAGGTAGGATGAACATTTGTTCATATGTTTATAGTATTATTACTTGTGTTGTTTCTTCTGTGAATAACCTGTGTTTATGATTTACACATTTTTCTCTTGTTTCTTGACAATTTTAATTTTTTTGGTCATTTTAAGGTATCTTTATATATGGCAGATATTAACCCACGTTCATCATCAGAATTGCACATTTTCTTCCGAAACACCAGTCCATCAGTTGACTCCATTTGACGTGAGGCTTGAACTCTTTAAAAGTTTCACTGCTTTTGCTAGAATCACAGTTTAGGGTGACAGGGGCCATTTGCAGCTGCCTGGGATCTGCCTCTGTCTTCATTGCAGCCATGTGGCTGTTCCCCCCAGCCTCCTCTCCTTGATCTGAAACTTGCATGGCTCGACCCCAGGCTCCTCACCACTCTCCAGGCATGTCAGATCATGGGAAACATATTAAGTAGTGTCCGTTCTCCAATTAATATTAAGTGTCCAAAGCTGTCACCAGGTTATGTGCAGTGTTGTAAGACCATAACAGTTGCCCAGATGCCTTCAGAGCCCAGCCTGAGTTCTATTGGCTCCATGAGACCAGGAGCCTGAAGCCACAAACAGCATTTGCCACATGACTGTTAACTTTATATCCACACGAAATTAATCTGGACAACTACAGATAAGTGTTAGGCCGGGCATGGCAGCTCACATCTGTAATCCCAGCACTTTGGGAGGCTGAAGTGAACAGATCAGTTGAGCCCAGGAGTTCAAGTCCAGCCAGGGCAACATAACAAGACCCTGTCTCTACAAAAAGTACAAAAATTAGCTGGGTATGGTGGTATGCACCTGTGGTCTCAGCTACTTGGAAAGCTGTTAGAGACAGAATGCTTATTCCTTGGTGCTGCAAGGAAAAATTAGCATTCAGACAAAAAGTTTCCTCAGCAAGGCAATTTTGCTTTCTGCAGAAAGGGTACTGCTTGTCAGCAATCTTGCCACAAGAGCACAATTAACAAAAGAAAGGCAGGAATCTTTATCTCTTACACATTGTGTCCTTATTGCTGTGTCCTGTCTCCGTTGGTTGGAGCTAGACCTGACAGTCTAAGCTAAACACAATTGGCTAATGACTTAAAACTGTCCTAAATAGGTAAAAGCAATGGAGAACAAAGGAAAAGAGGAAGTTCTTGCAAAAAGACTTAGAAAAGTAATAACATTTCCAAATAAGGAAGGAGCATGGGCTGTGAGTTGGGACCTCCAGGCACTGGGGAGGGTCCTTTCAGCAGCTCTGCAGACTTCCCCTACTCCCCTCCAGTCGCTGGGCAGCCCAGCCTTTACCTGGGTCTCTACCCCAAGCCTCTGCTTCTCTTACAGGGGAGGGTCCCACACAGAACCTGTCCTTCCCACAGTTCCCCAGTGAGAACCCCTTGCATGCCATCACTGATGGAAGCTAACCCACAGAAGTTGTCTGTGGTCACTCAGAGTCTAGCAGATTCATGGGAGTTTTAGAAAGATGTCATGTGCACAGCTTTTAAAATCAGGACAGAGATTTCATCCTAAGTATCTTTTGGTCTCATTGCTTTGTGGATATTTCAAAATAGCAAGAAGTTGCCACTAGCCATTTTTATGAAATAAAAAATTCCCAATTCTGAGTCATAGTGTAGGTTCTATGATGTGAATTTACAGCATTAGCAACACTGAATTTGAGGGATCCACCATACACATTTCTTTCAGAGACTAGAACTCAACTTATTTTTTAAGGTAAATGAAATCGATTTTATTTGGAAGGCATTCCCCACTCTTCATGTTTTCACAGTGCAGACAGTAGTCCCAATTTCTTTCCTGTCTCAGTCCATTCAAACTGTTACACCACAGCATTCAGGACCAGGGGCTCATCAACAGCAGACATTTGTTCCTCATACTTCTGGAGGCTGGAAGTCCAAAATCATTGCATGGCAGATTCAGCGTCCAGGTAGGGCTGCTTCCTGGTTCATAGATGGGGTTGTGTCCTTGCATGGTGGGAAGGCCAGTGGAGCTCTCTGGGGTCTCTTGCGTAAAGGCCATAATCCTACTCATAGGACCCACCTTCAAGAGCTCATCACCTCCCAAAAGCCCCACCTCCTCATACCATCTCCCCAGGGATTAGGGAATCTTGGGGACACAGACATCGGGTCCACAGCAATCCCACAGAGTAAGATGTGGGGGAGAAATGCCCCAGCCTTCCCCCATTCTTGACTCACCCCTTCTTGGTGGTAAACTCAGCTATGCCATCAGCCCCCCTTCAGTCTCAGGGTCCCCTGCCGCCCAACATGTGTGGCTTCTCTCCATGGAGCAAGCTGGTTGGAGTACGGGTAGGAATGGGCATGCCTCCTGGGGAAAAGGATCTCTGCTGACCCTGATGCATCTTTGGGTGGGTGGGGAAAGCCCATTTGTCATCTGACCCAATCTGGCCTTCTCAGCTGTGATGCTGACATCAGGGTCTTCTTTGGCCTGCCTTCCTATTTTTATGAGTTTCCACTTCAGAGGAGGGAGAAAAGTTATTCATTTTCTTCCCTCAAAGCCCTAACAGGTCCAATGGGGCGTGCCTGCCAATTTGGGAAAGAGTGAATGAGTACAAGACATAAATAATTGTAAGAAATAATGCCTTGCTTGGAGGGTGGGTTGATGCTTATCAAATGCTTCAGTGGAATGATTTCCATTACACCCAAGAAGGCTGTGAGGTGCTGTGCACCCACCACGCCATCTGCCCTTGACACACCTGGGAGCCTTCAGTCCCACAGAGGATTAATGGGCTAGGCCACACTTCCACTGAGACCCACTCTGCCTGCACTGCCACTAGCCTATGAGCAGCTGGTTCCAGAAGTTAGAAGTTCCTTGCAGGTTGGGATACATTTTCCCATAGAAGTCATGTACCATAGGGTATCAGGTTCCCAGGCCAACCCTTAAGAAATAGGGTTAATCTACCAAAAACAGTGATGAACTCCAGTACTTGTAGGAACCTGGCTTCTCGGGAGGTCCCACTGGGGATTGGGTGTCTGGTCACAGGTGGGGCTCAGGCCTGGCCACTTAGCCAGTGGGAGCAGGGGCCGCACTGACAGCAGAAGCCTCAGGCATCATGCATCTTTCCAAGTCCAGGGTGGAAGACTCACTAGGCCCATGTTCCAGCACTTAAAGCAGGCCACCATCCAGACCCCTCCTGGAGCCTCCTGTTACCTGTGAGGCGAACGGCAGGCTCTGGAGCAGTGTCTGAGCATCCCCGGGACTCAGCCCTGAGCAACCCCAGTCTCCCCTCTGCTTCCCCAGTCCTGATTCTTCAGGGGCTTGCTCCGCAGCCCTGTCATCTTCTTCCCCCAACTAGCGCTTGGGGCAGTACGTCTGCTTGTTGGAGCTGCTGAAACAAAGCACCCTGATGGGCATCATAAACTATAGGATTTACTGTCTCCCCTCCTGGAGGCTGGAAATCTCAGATCAAGGTTGGAATCAGACATTTGAAATCTACATATGGGCTCTCCTGAGGCCTCTCTTCTTGGCTTGTGGATGGTGGCTTCTCCCTGTGTCCTCACATGGCCTCCCCCAATGTGTCTGTCTGTGTTCAAATTTCCCCATTTTACAAGGACACAGTCTATTGGATTAGGGCCCAGCTTACTCCAGTATGATCTCATCTTAACTAATTATATCTGCGATGACCTGATTCCCAAATACAATCACTTTCTGAGGCTTTGGGACTAGGACTTCTGCATATGAATTTAGGGGAGATGTGATTCAACCCTAACAGACTTGTCAGATATAATTATCTTTGCCTGCCCTCTCCATGCAACCTCATAATCTGTAACCCTGAGGGCTGGCCACACATAAATGCAGATCACTGGCTTTCTTCTTCTACCTGTGCGTCCCTGGGCTGGAGTAGCTGGCTGCCAGGAAGCAGGGATGTGAAACACCAGGGTCCAATTTCCAACCAAGCTTCTGCTGAAGAAGGAGCCACCTGTCCAGTTTTAGCCATTCCCTTCAGATTCCAAAAATGGAGAATATCTCAAAGACACATGGATGCCCGAGAGTTATCCAGTGTGGTGACTGTCACATAAAGCTATCTCTAGGCCAAGCACACTCATGCGGAAACTAAATTAACCATTCCCACAGGTTTGCTTGGAGAAAGGTGAACCTCACGTCTGTTTCGTGTGATCATTTGTGTTCAACAGTCACAGAAATTTCAGAACTCGTCTTGAATGATCATATAACTGCATTTGAGGAACACAGTAAGGAGAGGGACAGGATTCTCCACAGTGACACAACTGGTTCAGCAGAACTAGGGACAGCAGCTCTCTTGCCCCTGCTCAGATCTTCTTCCATGGCTCCAGAGAGCAGCTGCCAACAGGGCTCCTCTGCCACCTGGACTCCTCCTGTTCCTCCAATGACTGCTCCTCTTCCCTAGTGTGGCCACGTCTTTTTGTCCTGTATATAAACACTGGTGCTTTGCAGAGCTCTGCCTGGGCTCTCATTCCATGTCTCCTCCTGTCTCCCAAATGGCCTCTCTCCTGCCCTCTACCCCCTGTGATCACACATATGCTCCCATGATCAATCCATTCACTGTCCAATCCTAGTGAGTTGCCCAGAGGTAGACACATTTCAGTGTCCAAAACATATCTAATGAATAAAGGTGCCACACCCCAGATCCCACCACTTGGCTCCCATCTCTTTCTTGGCCAGCATCTCTGGGATGCCCTGCAACACTTTAAGCCCCACAGGACCACCATCTTTCTACCAAACATGGTTCCACCTCCATCCTTCCCAGTTTCTGCTGGTCACCTGGGCTCCATTCACCAGAGTCCTGTTTACTCCTCACTCTCACCAGATCTGAGATCCAGTGAATTGTGCACAAGGCAAGGCCTGTGGCCATTTCCCCTCGGGCCAGCTCTTTCCACTTCATGGTGCTCTGAGCCCCTGGTCCCTGAAGCCCAGGTTCCAGACTCTCTCCTTCCTTCCAGCCAGATACCCTCACTCCCGGACGCCAGGTCGCCAGGTCAGTTTCCATGAAATGCAGCCCTGAATTTGCCATATCCTGCTAGGAAGGCTGAGGTGCCTCTGCTTTGCCCAAAATATTAACTCAGACCTGGCAGTGGGCCCCTCCCCTGTCCTGTGCCCCCTGAACTTTCGTCCAGGTCCCTCCCACTGCCTGCACCTGTCCTGGTCAGAACCCAGGGCCCTCGACCTCCGACACACTCCTGTTGCTCCGTGTGCTCCTCCTGCCTGCTCTGCCACCTTCTGACCTGACACCTGGCATGGAGTTTCAAATCTACCTTGCAGAAACTACCTTCATATTTTCCTTGTGGGTCAAAATGGCCAAACACTGACCGTTGCCAAAGAATCAGCTCAACCCCTTCACGGTCCCTTTTAAACAGTGACCCCTCTGTGAGGCTGTCCCACCCAGCCCCAAACGTACATGTGAGCTCTTCCTCTCATTGAATCCTCATGACCTTGCTTTCCTTTGAACTTTTCACTGTCCTAGTCTCTGTGCTTATATTCTTCCTTTCCTAAACTATGATGTCCTCGAAGAAGGGATTGGGGTTTACTCCTCCTTTACATGGCAAGCGATTGCTTTAAATCCCCATTGAATTGAATGAGATTTCCTTGGAGGAAAGCTCCTAACACTAGGTGTGGGCTTGACCTGCCCTGTGCTCTCGGGAAATACTGCAGCATAAAACTCATCTTTTTCATAGCCTATGAATCACTTTTTATTGCATTCCTCAGATTTCCAATCTGCAATATATAACAGAAAATGGGATTCTTTCCTGGCACGCTGTGAGATAACTTGTTTCTTTTTCGATTGCTCTATAATGAAGCCTTTTCCTTGTTATTGGAGATTTTCTTCTGAGACAGCTTTAAAAATAAATAGTTCACATTTTTTACATTTGCCTAGATAAATTGTGTTTCCTGGCAAGCTTCTGACAGCATGAACCAAGTGGGCTTTGGGTCTTTCAGCCAGAATTCTTCCAACACACACACACACACACACACACACGGTGCGCTATGGCTTTAAAACCTCAGGCTGTGGTCGTGTGTATCTTAAAATAATTAGCATCACCCTGCCCCATTTACTATCTGCTATGAACCCTTTCAGGAAAGCAGGATGTGCTTTCAAGAATACTCAGTTAAGGATTCCACCCTTGTTCCTGGTCCTGTTTTCAGCAGCCCCTCTGTGAGTGACTGCAGAGGATACTGAGGATGTATGTGTTTCCTTTAGGTGTCTAGGCCTTTTCCCCTAAGTATTTGGAAATAAAACATGGTTAAATACATTTTCTGACATTCCTCAATAAGCCAGTCAGCCCGATGCTGCAGGGTGCACATCTACAGAATACAGTGTTCTCAGCACCCTCCCAACCACGAACGCAGCCAGGGCAAACCACAGGCATGATGGGGACTGGGGTCTTCTCATCCACGTCTTTCTCTTTGGCCCAGACTCTGCCTGCACAAATCTGCTGACAGTGCGGTCACCAGCCTCTGTTTTGGCTCATGTCCAACCTCCCTTGAAGCCAAGGGCATAGAAGCCTTTGCTCCCATGAGCCTCGGAAGGTCCATGGCTGCTGTCTGGTTAGCAAAACTCCACAATTAACGAGAACTACAAAGCTTTTCAGAAAACTGCAGGAGGACGCAGTAGTTTAATGCCCACAACATCAGCAGTGAGGAGAATGTTTTATGCTAAGTCCTCAAACGCAAGTTTCATGGCATTTTGGGTTTGCCCACATAAAATTATAGCATTTTTTCTCATTTCTTGGTGTAGAGCTTTCATCACACATTAAAAAATTCCTGGGAGTATGCTTTGAAGTTCTCCCGCAGAAAGAGCTTTTTCTTATGTAATACTGTGTTGTGACAGTGATGAAATATTACAGCATTGCTAAGTGCCTGGTGGCCAGATAAGACCATTATACTGTAGCAGAGTACGTTCCCCTTTTATGACAAACAAAGCAATCAATCACCCGATTTGTATATGGCTGGGAATGTCATTCACAGAAACAAAGCATTGCTGGGCTAACTGGTGAGAGGAGTGATTTAAGGTTAGAAGAAACACAGTGAAAATAGAGGCCTCAGGTTAGACCCCTGCACTGCCACTTTCTAGCTGTGGAAAATCACCTAAGTACAGCCCACTGGCTTTCTGTAAAACAACCTACTGTGTTAGCTTCTAGGGGCTATGACAGCAAATCACTAAAAACAACAGAGCTTCACTCTCTCAGAGTTCTGGGGGCCAGAAGCCTGAAATCAGGGTGTGGACAGGGCTGCCCTCCCTCCAGGGACTCCTAGGGAGGACCCTTCCTGCCACTTCCAGTGTCTGGGGGCTCCAGTCCTCTCCTGGCTTGTGACCGCGTCACTGCTGTCTCTTTGTCCTCCGGAGGCCTTCTCTTACCTCTGTTTCTCTGTAAGGACAGGTGCCTTTGGATTTAGGGCACAACCAGATAATCCAGGATGATCTCAGATGGAGACTCTTGACTGACTCACATCTGCAAAGACCCTTTTTCCAAATAAGGTCACTTTGACAGGAACTGGGCTTTAGGATGTAGACATATTTTGGGAGCCACAATTTAGCCGGCCGCACCTAACTCCGTAAACAAAATGTCTGCCATTGTGCCAGGCACTTAATAGAGACATACATAAAAGTTTTTTTAATTAGAATTTTTAGAAAGTTTTAACTGAAGTATAATGTACCACAGAAAAGGGCAGGTATCGTAAGGTTCAGCTCCATGAATTTTAACAAAGCAAACATACCTCTGAAGTCAACACCTAGATTATGATTAGCATTTCTCTTAATCAATACCTGATGCTCAAATATGGTGCCATTATTATATGTATGCATGAGAATTTATATTGAGTTCAGTCCCAAGGGAAGGTGACCTTCAACCAGCAATTTTAGGTTAACGTAGCTGTATGACAAGCTTTATGAAGAAATACCTTTGTTCTGTTCTATTATTCCTATTAGAAGTAAGCACCATAATTGGACATAAATGTCCAGTGTTCATAAGGTGGTCAGTGAGGGTCCTGACAGCAGTAAGGACGTTGGAAAGTCAGGCCCAGAAAGGAAATGTGCAGCTTTAGCCCCTCTTCCAACGTTGAGGCGTTTCTGCCACCATGGGTGTCAATGCAGTGACCCAGGCCCCACGCCCCAAACACACTCCCCTTTCCAGCTGGGCTGCCCCATTCCCTGGCCTGCATGCCTCTCCTGGGATGACTGGTGTCATCTTCATGTCCTCTGTCTCTGTTTAAGGATCCCCTCCAGCCCGACCTCCTCCATGAAGGTTTTCCTCACTGGTCTTTCTTCCAAAAGCTCTTGTTCTGGTATTAGCCACCCTCCATCCTCCATATCCCCCCTGCCCTGGGTTCTTGGTAAAGATTACTGCAGATTGTTGGTTTTCTTTGCTCATGTAGTTTTTTCTCCACTGTGGAGCACAAGCTCACCCAGACTGGGACACAGACTTGCGTCTCCAAGTCCTGGAGCCAAACAGCACTGAGCAAGAAGCTGACCTGTGGTAAATGTCTCTGATTGACTGCAAGTCTGTAGATCATTTATCTTAAGGAGAAATATTTAGTTTCTCTCTTCATTATAAAAAAAAAGTCAAAGGGGGTTGTAAGCAAATATTTTCTATTTTCATGAGAAGTGAGCAAGAAAACATTGGCTTGACTTGCAGTGAAAATAATTTGATGATACAAACTTAGAACTGTAGTACAAGAACAACTCATTTAGACCTACAGAATCTCTGTGTGGCAGTGATCGGGACCTGTTTCCTTTTGTCAGCTTTCAAGTAACACAGGGTACTGCATCACCAGGGGAGAAATCCATAACAACAGAACAGTGAGTCAGGAGCCAACCAGGACGTGTCCTCGGAGGGGCAGCTGCTGGCTCGCTGGCCAGTGCGGCCCCTGGACCAAACCAACCACCTGGAATCAGAATTGAGCTCTGCCACAGATCAGCTATGACAAATTGTATAACCTTTGTGGCCTGGTTTCCTAGTCTGTAAAGGGAGATCAGAGCAGTGCTCACTTCATTAGGGTCATAATGGAGATTAACTAATGTGTTGATCCAATGCACGTAGCGCAGCTCCTGCAGTGGGCTGACTGCTGCAGGAGTCTTATTCTTCCAACTCTTGAAATTCTCAGCTCCTTCCTCAAGTCCCTGCACCTATGAATTGGTTATATGCATAGCCGCCTCCATCATGCTGCAAAAATTAATTTTATTGGTTACATACCTATGTTTCAGTAAGTCAAATAAATTGGTACAACTTTTATAACAAAAAACGACTCCACCCTTCCACACTGCTCACGGATGCCTTTGCCCCAGAGGCAACTGCTTCAACTTTTATCTGATTTTCAGTATTTACCTCCAGATTTTTAAAGAGAATGTTTTTACTACTCTTTGATTTTTTCTTTTTAAACATTATCAATGGCTTTCCAGGTTATAAGGATTATCTTATTTATCTCTTCTTCTTTCTTTGTTATTAACACACATACATCTCCCTCATCCCAACAGAAATATATCACAATTTTTACATTAATCTTCAACGTTTATATTACTGTTTTAATTATTTACATCTGAGCCACAGATGATTCAAGCTAATAACATTTATATTTCCTTTGTTGGAAGACATTTTGCTTGATAGGTAGTCAATAATTACCTTTTTTTGTTGCTGTTTAGTTGTCTGTGTGTCCATGAATAATTTATCTCTGAACTCTGGAGGATATGTGAACATAATCTTGATAAGGTCAAATGCATCGGGTAATTTATCTGCTTGATTGTCTCCTAGGAGAAACCATTCCTGAAGCTTTCGGTTCTGCTCCAGCAGTGGTTTTTGCAATCTAGGACTGTTGTGCAGGTCTGTTGTATGTATGTGCTGTGTGGGTGGATTGTACAGGTGTTCTGTGCAGGTGTCTTACGCATGTGTGCTGTGAAAGTGTATTCGATGCAAGTATATTTTATAGATGTGCCGTGCCTGTGTATTGTACAGGTGTGCTATATAGGTATGTTATCCAGGTATATTATGCACATATGCTGTGTAGGTGTGTTATATGGGCATGCAGTGCAAGTATGTGACAACTGAGATCTGTCTTCACCTTTCTCCTGAACATTCTTTTCACCTCTCATCTGCACATTTGCTGTTTCCTGGATCACAATTGGATCTCAGCTGCACATGTGCTGTTTCCTGGATCACATTTGTTTGTTTGTTTATTTAATTCCTCTAGGAGAATAAGTGCATGGGAAATAAGGATTTTTCTTCACATCTTACTTAACTGTTTCTCTGGTTATAGAATATGTTTTGGACTTAAAGTTCTGTCTGAATTTTGAAAGCTCTGTTTTATATTTTCATCGCCTCCTATGGTATTCTAGAGAAGCTCAATCCCAAACTTTTCTCTCATCCTTAATCTATAAACTTGTTTTTTCTTTATTATCTTAAAGCATTCAGGGTCTTCATTTTTGGCTTTCTGAAATTGCATGACAATATGGTATAGGTTCATTTTCATCTCTGTACTAGCTCTTTTCAATTGGAAACTTGTGTCTTGTTCTGGATGCTATTGTCTGGAAATATGCCCCCAAATTCATATGTTGACACTTAATGGCCATTATGATAGTATTGAGAGGTGGGGCCTGTAGGAGGTGATTAAGTCATGAGCTCAGAGCCTTCACAGTGGGATCAGTGTCCTTATGGAAGGGCTGAGGGCCTGGATTTGCCCTTTTGCCCTTCTACCTCTTTCCACATGACAACCCCACCACAAGGCACCATCTGGGAAGCAGAGACCCAACCTCACCAGACACTGAGCCCATCGATGCCTTTATCATGGACTCCCAGCCTCCAGAACTGTGAGAGATAAATTTCTGTTGTTTTTTTTTTAAATAAATTACTCTCATGTATTTTGTTGAAGAAATACAAATGAAGTAAGACACTAAGACATTTCCGGAATTCTTTGATTGGTAATATTTTCTTCTCAGCCTTTTATCTTCTCTCTTTCTGGAACACATTATTTCTGGTGTAGAAAGTTCCAGAACACTTCTCCAATTTTCTTACACTTTTTTTCTCCAACTTTCCACCTTTTAGATCTCTTTTAGTTGTTGATTTACTTTCTATGAGGTTTACCAACTTTAGTATAAGTTTTATTGAATTTAAAAATTGTATCAGAGTTTAAGTTCCCAGATCCCTTTTTTTTAACTGTTCATTTTCCATGATTTCCAGTTCTTTAGTGGTGATGTATCTTTTCTCTCTGAAGACAGTCATACAGTTATTGGAATTCCATTCTGCTCTCCACCTGTCTTTGGTCTGTTTTACTTTTCCCATTTTGGTCTCTGTCCTTCATGGTGCTTCCTCCTTTTGACTACTGACCATCTGTTCACATGGGGCTGCTATGGGGTGATGGGTCTGTGCAGTCTCCCTTGGCAGCTCTCAGCTCTCTGTATCCATCAGCATTTCCTCTTGGTCCAGTCAGGTTTTCTTAGAGGTAACACTCTGTTCTCTAGCCTGGGATGGAGGTAGAGGACACATGTGCTCCCTCCCTGGGTTGGCTCTTTATATGGTGAGTGGCAACTGCTTTGGGACTCTCTCCTGCAGGCTGGGTCTATGGGATGTCATTTGAAAGCAACTTTATTTCAATTCACTTACATTTATTCCTTGAAGGAGGAGTTTCTCTTTCCTAGGGCACATGTGAAGATGCCTGTGACTTTTCTGCTTTGTCTTATGTTTAAAAATGTCCTTTGATCTGTTGTAAACAGTGAGTTCCTCTTAATTGGCTCACAGTTCTGCAGGCTATAGAAGAAGCCTGGCTAGGGAGGCCTCAGGAACCTTTCACTCAAGGTGAAGCAGGCATGTCTTACATGGCCAGAGCAGGAGGAAGAGAGAGGACAGAGGTGCTACACACTTTTAAACCGAAGAACTCACTCACTATACAGGCTGGTCTCAAATTCCTGACCTCAGGTGATCTTCCCGCCTGGGCCTCCCAAAGTGCTGGGAATACAGATGTGAGCCACCACACCTAACTAATATTTGTATTTGTAGTAGTGACAGTGTTTCACCATGTTGTTCAGGCTGGTCTTGAACTCCTGATCTCAAGCAGTCCACCCACCTCAGCCTCCCAGAGTGCTGGGATTATAGGCATGGGCAGCATCTGCAGCTGCTGGGAGCAGATTCAATGCTGGGAGTGCAAATGACCTCTGGGAGCTCTCGCATTCCTGCAGCATGGCTGCAGCAGCTTTCTGCTTGGAGTGACCTGGAACTCTGACAGTCTCCCTCCCACTCCCCCAGGGGCAGCCTTGACCCCTCCCTGGCAGTCTTTGCCCCAGTCGCTGGGAGGTGGGCAGCAAAGCAGGTGGACCTCCTGCTCTGGTTCCACTTTCCGCTGCTTTGACAGCCTAAGGGAGACTCACTAGGACTCTTGGGGCCCAACTTCTGCCATTGTGGCTCAGGCCCTGGGCATTTGAGCTGGTAGGGCTGGCAGGACCAGGCATCTGGAGCCGTGACACTGGCCCCTCAGCAGGGCCTTGCTCCAGGAGGGTCTGTGTTCTTCCTGAATCATATCCTAGTAACGTCAAACCCCACACATGGGCGAAGATATTTGCCATTAGACCTGAAGTCCTGAAGCTCAACCTGTGTTCTGCTATTCTGCTGTGTGGACAGACAGCTGGGCAGCTGTCAGTACTTTGTGCTTTTTAACTTGCTCACATTGTGCAGTGACTGAGGATCGCGGATGTCCAGGGAGGCGGATTTCTCTGCAGCTTAGGGGGCACATCTCCATCCTGAGCTGACCAGGGTTTGAGAGGTGTCTTGCCTGCGAGAGGCTGAACTCAGTGTGGGCGATGGGGACCAGAAAGTAGGCACCTGACCTCCATCTTACAGGGAGCATGCCTGATCTTTCCATTTTCAGAGGCTTCTCTTTGACAGTAAGTGTGATGACAGATGTGGGGGCAGGGCAATGGCTAACTTCTAGGCATGGGCACTTCAGCGAGAGATTTAAATTAAGTGACAGGTAGTCAGGCATTTGTCAAGGAAAGTGCCATCCAGATGCTAAATACTGATTATTTCTGCAGTGATGACTGCAATACCTCGCTCAATCTCTGTCTTTCTTGAAGAAGACATAAACAAACATGATGAATCCATGTGGAGGCAGTAACTCAGAAAGATCTGTGTGTTTCATTACATAAACAGTGGTTTGCCATTAATTATTTGACAGGCTTGGATTGGGAGTTGTTAATGAAATGGATGAGATGGTGGGCAGACGAGCTCCCTCTTGTCTTAAAGAGCTTGTCTAGGGCTGAGTCATGGGGCCTGCCATTGCCCTTTGGAACCGTCTTCTTGTGGACATATCCATGTTTTAGAGGATTTCGTTTTTTAAGAGTTTCTCTTAGGATGTGAATTTTACAAAAAAGGACCTCCCCAGTGGATGATTATTTGAAAAATGAATTGCTAGACAAAACTGGCACAGCAGTTATGGAGAAAACCATTCAAGAACTAGTTTAAACTGTGAGGAGAAACAGAAGGGGGAGGAGAGGGTGCCCCTTGTTTCTTCTCTCCACAGTCAGGACTCCTCCACCTTTTTCAATATCTTCAAGTATAAAATGACTCCCTTGTTGGTTTTAGCTACTTTCTCTCTCAGAGTAGGTGAAGTGATTCTAAGACTACAAGGATCTTGTAAAGTTAGAAGCCATGTGTCAACACGAAGCTGTGTGACTTTGGCTCTGAGGAAGAAAAGGCTGTTGAGTGCACCGTGGACTCAGGGCTGCAGCTGGCCTCCTCCTGCCAAGTCACCATGGAGACGGACTGTGATGTGTCCTTAGGAGGCCTGGGTCTCTAGGTTCACTCAGGCCAGGGCTGAGAACGGTCAGCTCCCTCACCTGCTAAACCTGCACCGTCATCCTGAGAACACACCCTCCACCCTCCAACCTTGCACAGGTTCTGGTCCATCAGATGGCTGGGATAGGGCATGGAGATTTGTGCTGATTCTTTTCTCTCCCTTTCTCCCTCACTGTTTTCTTCTCTCACACCTCCTTTTCCTTTTCTGCTTCTCCCTGGTCTCCTCTTCCTGCCTCACAGTGTCTGGGGCTCTGGAGAGGCTGGACCTGGGGTGGGGTTCACACAGACACAGGCATAGGCAGGTTCGATGGTCAGATATACATCTAATGGATTTCAGCTCACAGTAAGATTTTTTTTTTTGAGATGGAATCTTGCTCTGTTGCCCAGGCTGGAGTGCCATGGCATGATCTCGGCTCACTGCACGCTTTGCCTCCTAGATTAGAGCAATTCTCTTTCCTCGGCCTCCTGGTTATTTGGGACTACAGGCGCATGCCACCACGCCCAGCTAATTTTTGTATTTTTAGTGGAGATGTGGTTTCATCTTATTGGCCAGGCTGGTCTCAAACTCCTGACTCAGGTGATCTGCCCGCCTCGGTCTCCCAAAGTGCTGTATTGCAGGCGTGAGCCACCGCGCCCAGCCTCAGCTCACAGTAGGTTTTACAGCCAGATATTTACAGGCTAACTTGCCAGAAACATATATGATTTTATTATTCTAATTTATTTTAGGAGATATTATGAACTAAAATTCAAGGTTAAATCCCACCTATCATGACAATTTCATTAGGGAAAAATGTCAAACCACTTTGGAAATGGTTTAAGTGAGGAGCTTGGAAAAATTTTCTACATTCCTAACTTACCTGCCAGGGCTTGTTCCTGAGTTGATATCTATCAGGAGTCTGAGCTTCTCTTTTCTTTTTACTTAAGGTTTTTCTTGCCTCCTCAGTGATCTGGAGTCCCACCCCACCCAAATGCCCTCGGGCCTAATAATTAACTTCATTGCAGGTTCCTGGGAGGCCTGGGTGGGTGGCATCTCACTCCTGAAGGAGATTTAAGGTGAGTTTGGTGAACCAGTAGAATCTGCATTTTGCTGTTTCTTTCCCTCTCCCAGAATTTGTACCTTTAAATAGGTTTTTAGTGTCATTAACTATATCAAAAGGAAACCCAGTGGAGCAAAGTGGCCAGGCTCCGTGGAGGTGGCCTTGCCTGAGCCTCTCATCTTATTGATGAGGAAAGGCAAGACCAGAGAAGTCACCACTGCTTGGTTTGGGCAGTTTCCCGCAAGTAATATCCAAGATGCAAAACATGTGGCTGCGGAAAAACGTGAATGAGAGGAGCTGAGAATGAGACGGCTGAGTGCTGGGGGCAGGTCATGGAGGGCTGCGCTCACCATCAGGAAGTCTAGACTTCACTGCGAAAGACATGGAGACCCTCATGTACATCTAGCATGTGGTGACAGGTAGGCTTGTAGGTGACAGGTCCCTGCTGTGTGGGGGTGAAGCTGGAGGCAACATGATGCCCAGAGCTAAGAGATGGTCATAGGAAGTCCAGCAAGAGTTAACGAGGACTGGACAGCGACAGGCAGGGCAAAGAGTGAGAGGAACTTTGGTGGCAAGAGCCAACAGAACTTGTTGATTTAGGAGAGGAGACGAAGGACTGAGAGGTTTCTGGGCTGAGGCCTGGGAGGATGGAGAAGCCACTCGCTGTGTTCTGGGATGTGAGAGGAGAAGCATCCAGTTCTGCACACAGTGAGTTCCCTGAGAGCGTCTCAGTGGGATCTTGGTGCAGTTGGAAATGTTCATAGAGAGATGAGAAGCGGCACCAGCAGCAAACATCCAGGAACCCAGAAACCATCAGCACAGGTGCCTGCTGAGCCCCACAGACTCACCAGGGCCCACTAGGACCCACCAGGAAGCAAGTGTGGAGCTGGGTGTGAGGAAGCTGGATGTGGAGATATGGAGGAAGACGAGCATTTAAAGGGCAATTGTGGGAAGGATGGAGTCATCTTAGCTAAAGGGAATCACCATTAGTCACTCCTTGTGATAAAGGTGCAGGATATTCCTGCTTCCATGCACGTCGCTCCTGGGCTGTGGGCAAGTTTGGAACTGCTCTTGTCCCCCAGCATGACCTCAAGGGAGTGGAGTACACAGTTTCCTATAGAAGCACAGCTTCTACAGGAAGAGAAGGCGTAGCTTAGAGCATGAGGGCTAAGGAAAAGCCGGGGATTAGAGATGCCAGCATGAGGGAGAGGGCTCTAGATATGTGATGAGTGGGCAGAGGAGGGAATTCAGGAGAGAGAGAGGAGCATATAGTATGCAAATTTTAAATTTTTTAGTGACAAGTAACCTAGCAAAAACTAGCTGAATCCAAAGAGAATTTGTTGGCTCACATCATAAACATCTAGTGACAGATCCTAGCTGAAGTTATAACGAGATATACAAGTTTAAATCGTTTTTTCAGAAATTGTTTCTTTGCTCCTCATCCACCTGTCTATCCGCCCACCTATGCATCCAACTCTCCCTCATCAACCCACCTACCCATCCAACCCTCCCTCCATCCCCCCACCTACCCATCCAACCCTCCCCCATCCACCCACCTACCCATCCAACCCTCCCTCCATCCACCCACCTACCCATCCAACCCTCCCTCCATCCCCCATCCACCCACCCACTCATTCACACATCTGTTTATCCACTGACCCCCTGCACATCGTTCTTTGATCTCTACTTCCCTCCGTTCCTCCCCCGTCTCCCTCCCCCTTCCCATCTGCCCATTCCCTCCACCCACCTGTTCATCTCTCCGTTCTTCCCTCCCCATCCTTCCACCCCGTTCACCCCCATTCATCTGTCCCTGCATCTCTCCATCCACTTCTCCCTCTTCTTGTCTCTGCTTCTCTTTGTATTTTGTTCTCACTGTTCTCTGCTGCATAAAGCTTCCTGAAAGCAGCATCCCTTTATTCCTTGTAGCAAGATCCCTAGAGAAAGACTGATAATTTGTCTCTCAGTGTTCATAAACTCTCAGAGTGAATTTTATTTGGCCTGACTTGGATCACCTGCCAATATCTAAACTGATTGCATGTCCAGGTGATGGAGTATTTTAATCACTGCAGACCCCCCACCCTCATCTGACCAGCATGCCACTGACCAGCATGCCATAGCAGGACGATATGCAGGGCCGTGGCTGCAAGGTGCTGAGGAGCTGAGCACTTAGCCAGCCCATGGCCGCGATGGTGCACCACCAAGGCCATGCTGCTTACCTCACAGCCAGGATCTGGGATCAGGTTATGTCCTGTGCAGCCTGATGAAGGGTGAAAAAGAGTTAAATGCAGAGTGCTGGGGAAGACTAGAGAGAGCTGGCACACCTGACCCAGCCTGGGATGGTCAGGGATGACTGCCTTGCAGGAGGCGGCATCTGAGCTTGTCCTTAATTGAAAGCCTGGCATGGAATTAAGGACGCATTCCTCAAACCTGAGTCAGGGTGCAAGGCATCCACGTGATTGTGCTCCTCTTACCCTTAGGAAGGGACCTGAGATTCCATCCTTTGGCCTGCAGCTGCCGAAATAACCCTTGCAAGATACTGAATCATCTCTAATGGAAAAAATACACCAATATGCTGCACATTTGGAGCTTATTGCTTCAGCCTCATCCATGGGCTTATTCCTAGTAATGCTGCTGCAGCTAACAGGGACTTTTTTCCTCTGAGTCTCTGCAGCTGTAGGCCCCCAGGGTCCCCTTGAGAGGCAGTCAGCACCTGCAGCTTCGGGGGCTCCACCAGGATGCATTTTGAAGACACCAGTTCTTCACCGTCCTTGACCCAGACAGTGGGCCCCATGGGACCTGCGGGCCCCAGGTTCCCTGTTATTCATGTCTACACTCAATTGACCCCTCCCCCATAAACCATTTTTGACCACCAAGTCCAGAAAACGCCCCAGGCATCCTAATGAACTAGACGATGTGTTTTGATTCTTGATGAATTTACTTAAGAATCCTAACACCTCAATTCTAGATGATGTGTTTTGTTCAGCATGTTTCAGTCATATCAAGTAAAACTATTTCCCCCAGAAAATATAGTCAACATTCATAACTCAAATCAGCTCTGCCTGGGGAGGCTGTGCTCATAGTGCCATTTAGCGACAGGTGAGCAACTCTGGGGCAAGTTCCAGAGGTGTCACCCCCATGGCAGCAGCTGAGGTACAGCCCCCATGGAGGCATTTTCACTGAGGGGCCCTCTGAGGCCCCTGCTCTGAGATTCTAAAACAGGATTTGAAGAACGTTCCAACATTTAAACAGTGAACCCTACGTCTGCCTGCTGTAAGACAGAGCAGTGTCCCAATTTTGCCCAGGTGATGTGAACATCTTGGTGTGGATCCGTTATGGGTTGAATTTAGTCCTGCCCAAATTCTTATGTTGAAGTCCTACCCTGTGATGTGACTGTATGTGGAGACAGGGCCTTTAGGGAGGTGGTTAATGTAAAATGGGGTCACCAGGTGGGCCCTGATGCAATGTGGCATCCTCATAAGAGGACATGAGGACACAGACACACACAGAGGGGTAATCGTGTGAGGACACAGGGAGAGGATGGCATCTGCATGCCAAGGAAAGAGGCCTCAGGAGCAAGAGCCCTGCCGACACCTTGCTCTGGGACTTCACAGTTGATGGTGCTTTGCTGTGGCAGCCCCAGCAAGCTAACGTAGGGTATTTAAACTGGTTCAGTCTGACTCTAGGATCTTTCCACCAAGAAAGTACTCTAAAAACTGTTCTAAGATGCAGGAGTTGAAATCTCAGTGGGGATTGGTCCAGTCCTGCATGGATAAATATGTCATAACGTGTTAACTTCTTTGATTTTCAGCCTCTGGTTGTTTATGTATATTTATAGTTATATAATACAGTATGCAGCACCTGTGTTTGTTTTCAGATGTTATCTGCATGTGATACATGGTGTGTACCTTATGTATTAGGTTTATAATATGCCCTCTATCTACAATGTTACCATGACCATGCATCTCCCTCACATCGCAGTGTGGGTGGGCTTGCCCGGGGCCTGCTCCTGGGGAATACGGCCTTCTCTCTCCCCGACCCTGTGGCCCCATTGCCCAGCTGCCTTGTCTCACCTCCTGCCTTTGTCCTGAGCACTTGCTCCTCTCCCGGCCTCCCTCATCTTCTTTGCCTTCAGAGTTTCCCACTTTCCAGACTAGCTGCATGTCGTCTCCAGCGATCCTGCCTTTCCACCCTCCTGTCACCTGTAGTGGCTGGTGTGTGAAACCTGAGAACAGGGACAGCCCAGTGTCCACCTGCAGCCACAGCCCAGGGGTGTCCAGTGCTGGAGAAGTGTGTGCAGATGAGTGCACCACACCCCCTCTGCAAACTCCAAGTGTTTCTTTAGCTATAGGTTGAAACTCAGTGCCTCCCAGCAGGTGAACCCTAAAACACTTTTCCTCTCTCAGCAGTTCAGGGCTCCCTCGGTGTCTGCACCAGTGGAGCTAGGCCAAGCTTCCTCACCCTGAGCAGATTTTGGTCCCTTTGCAGGCCAGATGCTGTGTGATGATTCCTTAGTGATCCTTACGTAAGTGGGAATCTTGCGAGTTTGGAGTTTTTAAAAACAGAAGAAGTCTACGTGGAGTATTTCAAAGAGCAATAGCAGCCTCTGTATAGATTTGTCAAGCAAATCAAGCATCTGGGTCTGGGGTGAGGAGGGTGGGGCTGGTTCTCCCACACTCTTGCCCCTTTCAGGCCTTTGCCTTGTGTGGGCTGTGGTGGCTCTGGCAGTGTGTGTTAGAAGTGATGGGTTTCGCTGTACCGTGATCAGCATCCTGCTGCCAACAAAGCAGAGAAGGGCTGGAGCAACCCTCCTGTGAGCCACGTGAGGCTGTTTTCTTTCTGCAGTCACCAGTTCATGCAGCAAGTGTCAGGGCGCTCCTGTCAAGCACGGCTCTCGACAGCTGCCAGGGGAGCTTTCTCTGGCAGAAAGTCTTCATCACTGTTTGTAGGATATGGCAGCCTTTGAGGCTGGGGAACTGAAGTTTTCATTTTATTCTATTTTAATTAATTGAAATTACAATGAGTATTATCACTAACTTTACGCAAACTTATGAGGGAATGTTGATTTTGAGTTTGTGGCATAAGGTCCAAAGCTTCTGAGAAGCTCACATAGAAGCCTTGTTTCTCCACGTTTTTTGTAGTTTGTACTGAATCACACACCATGCTGCCTCCCTATTTTTTCAGGGATTTCCAACACAGATTTTCCGGAGTAGCCTGGATTAATCTCCTGGATAGATCCATGGAGGCTCTGCTGCTTTTTCCCCTCAGCCCTGGGCGAGGTCATCATAGAGGGGTAACAGCAATGGCTCAAAGGTACTGGTGGAACCCAGCAAATTATCCCAGAGCCCGCTCAGAACACAAGTGCTATGTCCCCCAAAAGCTTTGCAGTGAGTCTCTGATGGGAACAAACTCAGTCAAGGACAGGCCCAAGTTGGGGCTTGCAGGCTGCCGATTCAGAATGGTTTATGAGATGGGAACCACATTTTCTAACACCAAGACCTGAATTTCTCAATTTAATCCAAGTCGTGACTTAAGCTAGTGCCCTTCCGTTTCTCTTACATTTCTGTTCGGCATGGATCAAATTGCTTATAAGGTAGAACAGATTTGAACTGCAATCTCTGAACCAGAAAATTCACTTACTTTCATGAAAGTTTGTTTTCTTTGGAGAGTTGCTTAAAGAAACACGTAAAACCATCTTTCCTCTTTCAATACTTCAAACTTACCTGCTGCAATTTCTTGCGAGGCGGCCAAGTGCTGTTTGCCTATTTGTGTCTCTCTTTACCTTCAGAGACTCTTTAAGTTAAGAGCTAGGGAATTCACCCAGCCTCAGGCCAGGCTGAGCCTCACTCTAGAAGTCACATTCCTGAGGCGTAGGAGGTCAAAGTGATTCTCATTGTTCAGAACCAGGTGAGGGATCAGCCAGGGCACGCCTGCTCTCCAGGCTTGGTTCAGATAACCATCAGCCCAGTTTTCAAGTGCACACATAAGAAATGCACCAAAGCTTACATCCATACAAAAACTGCACATGGATGTTGATGGAAGCTTTATTCATAATCGCCCAAACTCAGAATCAAGCAAGATGTCCTTCAGTAGATGAACGAATAAACTGCTATGCCCAGACAATTGAATATTATTCAATGCTAAAAAGAAATGAACTATCAAGCCATGAAAAAACATGGGAACCTAAAATGCATATCACTGAGTGAAAGAAGCCAGTCTGAAAAGGCTATACATTACGTGCTTCCAACTAGAGGACATCCTGGAAACGAAGAATTACAGACACAGTAAAAGATAAGGACTGGTGGTGTGGGGAAGGGTGAATAGGTGGAGCACAGGGCATTTTTAAGGCAGTGACTCTACGCTGTGTGACACTGCAATGGTGAGTTCATGCGCTATATGTTTTCCCAAACCTATAGAATGTACAATAGCAGTGAACCCTGAAGTTAACTGTGGACTCTGGGTGACCACAGAGTGTCAGCGGAAGTTCATGGACTGTAACAAATGCATCACTCTGGTGGGGGATGTTGATAATGGTGGAGGTTGTGCATGTGGGGAGGTGGGTATATGGGAAATCTCTATTTTCTGCTCAGTTTTGCTCTGACTCTAAACTGCTCTAAAAATAGTTTATTTTAAAATACACCAAAACAATGAGGCCAGGTGTGTATGCAGCCACAACCAAATGGTATTTGTATGAGTCAGGTAAATTTGAAATCTGAAAAATGATCACCCCAGGGAGGCTGAGCTGTCAAGGGGCATTTACTGAGAACCTACCATGTGCTCATCTGGTGCTTCAGATGACCTATTAGTTATGATTATTACTAAATAATTCAAAACAAAGTCGCTTTTCTCAGGGTGCCTTCAATCTTACTGCCACCAAAGATAACAGAAAGAACAGAATGAACATGCACACAGGCACATTTACCAGAACATGCCCCGTGGAGGCCTGGCCCTGCCTGTTGTGCATGGGTGTCACCTGCAGGAGGGTTCCATGGACAGGTGAGTTTGGGAAATACTGGGTTACAAAAGTATCAACAGGCTTCCTTACTGCAAGATTTCTTACAGTCAATTCACACTTCAGATCTCCAAGAGGGTAATGTAGACAGCCATGTTTCCCGTAATTAGCTGGCCCAGAAACAGTTTCTTCTGGGAACATTTTGTAAGATTAGTGCTCCTTGAGGGAGAGGCTAAACTGAGTGGTAGACATTCATAAATCATTTGGATTCTTGCCCTGGAGCATAAAAGGCCAGGGGGAAAGGGCTGTGCTCCTAAGATGCTGTGGTGGGGAAGGGGACGTGTTTCTCCACCACCCACAGAGCGGGCTGAAAAGCCCTGGCACACAGGCTGAGTCTGTGAGGTCAGAGGGTGAGGTGAGAGGGCAGAAAAACAGGCCACATGACTTTCAAAGGAAATGGTGAGTCTTACCATGGCTCTCTGGGCTGATGCCAGGGACTGGCACAAGGTAGGGACTCAGTGTGAGTGCAGGAGGCACCCAGGTCTGGAATGCTTAGGAGGGAACCTGGGCTGGGCCCTCATGGAATCTGAATGGCTGAAAAGAAAGGAGGGTGATCCTGCTAAAGCAGGTGTTGTGAATATTTCCTTTCCCTCAGAACTAACATCTCACAGCTTCCATCAGTTTCCATCGTTGTCTTCTATGGAGCTCTTCATTCCCATATCTTGTTGCCTTTAAAATCCAGCTGTTGAGTACCTGCCAAGGATCTGCAGTCAGCATGGTACCTTTGTTCTCAGATGATGCTTGTAGCAATGCCATGGGATTCGCACACTCTTGAATAGATGGGGACACTGGGGCTCCGGTGTGGTTAAGTGATTGTGTGACTCCTTGTGAAGTGGAGAACTGGGACTCAGATTCACAGAAATCTGATTCCAAAGCCTGTGGTCCTAAGCACAGTGTTACATTAGACAGTAAGCCCTCTTCGGGAAGATTTCCAGTGTTGATGGCAGGGTCTGTCATGAGGGAGAACTCTGCTGAATTTTTCTTTGAACCCCAGGAAGTGCCTGGCACAAAGCTCTGCAGAAATTAGAATGCAGCCAGTGGTTACTGAAGAAATGAATAAATCAAATAAATAGACAGAGCTGTGTGCTAATGAGATTTTCTTGGGACTTTAGGACCAGCTGGTCTACAGCAATGGGTAAGAATTGGAGATCTAGAAAATACTCTTGGACAATTATGAAAGCAAGTGTAGGAGTTCAGGTTTAATTCCATATGAAATAAAGAGTCACGGAAGAAAATGAGGAGAGGTGTGTTCAGGCAGATGAGCTTGAGAGTGCTATGAAATATGTTTGGGACTCAGAAAATAGTTCCTGAAAGAAATGAGCACATTGGTGAATGAAGGTATAGTTATTTGGAGAAAATGAACCTGGATATAAGAGTAACCATATCAAAATGTGTTTCTTAAATTGGGGTCTTCAGAACCCATGAGGTTCCTTGATATATTCTTGGGAACTATTGTATATGTGTCAGAAACGTACTTCTGGTGTCAAACTGACAGTCACTTCACATCCATCATGGCGCTTATGAGGAATTATTTTCAAGTTAAATGCTATAAAGAAAATACTTCTCTTTTGAACTATTAACTCACAATTTAAGTGTTTTTTACTGACTACACGTTGGTTCCTCAGGTAAGAATTCCTCAAGTCTCAGGTCTTTAGGGTCTTTGAGGAGTGTGACTTCCCAAATTGGATGACACTGACCTAAGTGGCTATAGTATCCATTCAGGCATGAGGGAAGTCAGAGCCTGGGAAAGTTGAGCTCCAAACAGCACTTTAAGGAGGATGTCGAAGAGCAGACTGCTTTGCATGAAGGGACCTGTACACACTGAGAACATTGGTTCATCAGGAACCAGCCCACCCTTTCCCTCTGCCAGGCACGAGGATATGGGATACCCATCTCTCACCATCTCGTTTGTTAACACATACAGTTGAAGGGAGAAAGGCTTACATGGAAGCAGAAAGGATGGAGGTTTATAGGCATCTTTTCTTCGAGGCTTCATAATGTTCTTCTCATGGACTAAAGTTGTTCACTTTCATCAGAGGATATTAGCTAAAGATCTGGTAAGACCATGGTTTTGCAGGAAAGTGAATATTCAAAGACAAATGTATACAGTGATTTTTAAATGGTTTTCACGCCACTTCACAACTCAACTTTCAGTTAATGCAAGAGGGATGCAAAGGGAGAATTGTGCTTATAATTCCAGCATTGGGATGGAAGCTTCTGAATGCAAGAGCGCAGCATTGCAGCTGTGGAATGCAATTTTTTTCATTTTTTAGGCAGTTTTAAGAATAATGCATTGATTCCACAACATGCTATTGTGAAGCTGTCCAGGACTGTTCACTCACTTATTTAAGACAGATATATTTTCCACTTGGGGTGTGAGAAAAAAATATGGTGTTCACTCATTGTTCTTTCTATCTGGGTTTTATTTCTCTGATTTTTAAAGAAAGTAAGAAGCCGGGCGCGGTGGCTCACGCCTATAATATCAGCACTTTGGGAGGCCGAGGAGGGTGGATCATGAGGTCAAGAGATCGAGACCATCCTGGTCAACAAGGTGAAACCCCGTCTCTACTAAAAATACAAAAATTAGCTGGGCATGATGGTGCGTGCCTGTAGTCCCAGCTACTCGGGAGGGTGAGGCAGGAGAATTGCTTGAACCCAGGAGGCGGAGGTTGCGGTGAGCCTAGATCATGCCATCGCACTCCAGTCTGGGCAACAACAGCGAAACTCCGTCTCAAAAAAAAATTTTAAAAAAAAAAAAGAAAGTAAGAAAAATACCATCCCTGAAGGATAAAATTTCCTCAAATATAAAAACATCTGCTCTCTGAAGACCAACTGTCTTAGTCCGTTTTTTGCTGCTAAAACAGAACACCACAGACTGGGTAATATATAAATGATAGAAGTTTATTTGGCTGATGGTTCTGGAGGCAGGGAAGTCCCAGATTAAGGGGCCACATCTGGCAAGGGCTTCTCGCTGCATTATAACATGGCTGAAGGTGTCATGTGGTGAGACAGTGAGAAAGGGCCGGTTTCACTTTTATAACAAACCCACTCCTGTGATAATGGCATTAATCCATTCATCAGGGTGGAACCTTTATGACCCGTCACCTCTAAAGGCTCTACCTCTCAGCATGGTTGCAATAGGGATGAAATTTCTAACACATGAACTTTGGGGATATGCTCAAATCATACAAAGGGCCATGAGAAACACATTTCCACTAACTTCAAAATGGTTCCTAAAAATGGAGTGCTGGGAGAGCAGCAGCGTGTTAAGAAGGCTGGCTATGAAGAGGATGGACTGCTGGGAGAGGAGCTGGGCCTTAGGAAGGGTGCTTATGAAGAGGATGGAGTCTGGGAGAGGAGCTGGGCATTAAGAAGGGTGGCTACGAAGAGGATGGAGTCTGGGAGAGGCCTCACTGTGCCAGGCACTGCCCTCGGAGCAGGGAGCTCTGTGCAGCCCCCAACGGCAGCAGCTGTTCACGCTGCCCAAACTCACCACTTTGGAATCACTTCAGCACCAGCTATCTTCCCTTGAATCAATTGTCTGCAGATTTTAAACTTGTTTCTTCATGTCCAGTAGGTGGAGAAGCCCTCAGAAAAGAATCCTGACTTGGTGGTTCATGCAGAGCAGTAACATTTGGCAGTGTTTTCCCGGCATTCAAGTCTTTGAGGCTGCCCTCACGCTGATCAGCGGGTACACCAAGAGCAAGAGCTGGCCTGGGATGATGGACAGGTCTAGGCTCCAAGGCCTAAGGGCAAGTCCCATTCTTCCTTAATAGGCCTTTAGAAGTACCGTCAGCAAATGTCATCCCCCTCTGCATTCATACCACGCTGTGCGGGGAATGCTAAACAGAGGCAGATCTAAACTTAGAAGGAGTCAGGCTTCTTCTCCATGGAGATGTGGATCTGCACAGACAAAGTGTCCAAGTGGGATTTTCCTGCTGTTTCAAGGACGGCTGCTGCAGCCTGCAGGCTCTTCCTGCTCTCCCTGCCTCCAGGAGGGACTGTCTCTTTGAGTTAGTGAAGTAATCAATGTTTTAAAAAAGCATTCAGAAGCTGCTGGTTGTAAATGACCACTGAGAAATAGTATTTCCCTCACTTGTAGCCACCTGCTTCTCTTTTTGGTTCTGAAACATTCTAGAACCTTGGAAGGTTGCTGGGGCTCAGAGTCTCAGCCAACAGGGATACCCAGTGCTCTTTTTCCCCCCTGAGCAACACGAGCCAGGCTGTGGTAATTCTGGGTCTGTGTGTCTGGGATCATAGTTTCTAAATCTGCCCCAGGCTTCTCCAGTCCCAGCTGTGGAAAGTTGCCCTCAGAGGGTGACGTGGGTGGCGCACCTCTGTGTGAGTGGCCCCATCCTTCACAGTGAGTTTGTGTCTACTGAATCCCAGACTCTTGGAGACTGAAGGGTTACAGGAGGTCGTGCGTCTCATGTCACCACTTCATAGTTGACGACGTGGCCACCTGCTTTGCTCAGTGGCTGCCCTAGATGAGTAATGGCTTGAAACAAAGAAAATGTCTCAGATACATCTTGTGTAATGAGGAAAAAATGCAGCCATGTTGCAGTCCTGACAAAATACCCTGTCAGTATCATGCCGTAAAATGACATCTTAATTTTCAGTAATAGATTCTCTAATAGTTCTGTAGTCCTTCAGATGCTAAACTCTTTAAGTATCTACATTTTCTAAGCCCATCTAGTGGAAATATTCTTAAAAAAATAAGCTTTTCATTCTTTCCCAAATAGGTTATGTTAGTTATAATATACACCCTGGAGGTGACTTGACCTGTCATTGTGAACAACTATGGCTCTTGGACCTAGGCCAAGAGCTCAGAACCTAGGCCAGCTGGTACCTACCCCAGTGTGTTGGAGAATCGCAGTCAACTTCTTCCTCTGTGCTGAGGCATGAAAGTTTGCGGAGCAGATGCAGTTACACAACTTCCAGGCAGCATCACACGATCACTCAAAAAAAATAATCATCAAGTCCAGGATGCAGCATCTGTCTCAGTGCTTGGCATAGGATGGTGGTCTGAAATACACTTACTGAATGTGAATAAGAACAGGCTCAGGTCGGTGATTATCGCTAGTGCCTTATCAATGCCCTGTGGCTTTTTATCATTAGTCCCCATATTTTTGTACGGTATGGAAATGAGAGCAGCTTAATTCTTGCTGTCACTGGTTCCCAGTTTGTTTCCATGACTGGCGGAGGGTCAGGTCCACTGCCAACTGGCTGTGTTGAAGCACTTGGAACACAGACATTCTGATCCTAAATTATGCTTTCAATGCCATGTGTTTTCTTATAACAGAAATCCTCATTCTCTAGTTTCTGTATTCTTTATTTTTACATCATTTTATTTTTTATTTTCCTTCATAATTCATTGCTCAAATCTACTTTTTTTTCTCAATTTACTTGCTTTGGTCATTTTTCAGCATGGCACTTTAAACTCTTAGGCAAAAATTTTCAGCATTCTCCTGTTTTCTCAAGGATGCCTGTTTTCTCCCCAGGTATGATCCTGTTTAAGGACTGGATTTAGGATAACTACTTAAAGGTTAAAAATCACAGGGTGTATGGATGAGGTTGGAGTGATCTGGGACCAAAGGGTATGGTTGACAAAGTGGAGTGTCTAAGCAATTCCTGGGATTGATATCTTTTTAAAATAATAATAATAATGCATTTACTTATTTTAGAGACAGGGTCTCACTGTGTTTGCCAGGCTAGACTTGAACTCCTGGGCTCAAAGGATCCTCCCACCTCAGCCTCCTAAATAGCTGGGACTGCAGGCATGAGGCACCACACTCAGCTCAGCTCACTATCTTTATTCTTTTATTTTTTATTTTTTTATTTTTTGGAGACAGGGTCCCGTTCTGTCCTTCAGGCTGGAGTTCAGTCCTGCAATCTCGGCTCACCGCAACCTCTTCCTCCTGGGTTCAGGTGATTTTCCTGCCTCAGCCTCCCGAGTAGCTGGGATTACAGGTGTGTACAGCCACCACGCCTGACTAATTTTTGTATTTTCAGGAGAGACTGGGTTTTGTCATGTTGACCAGGCTGATCTCGAACTCCTGACCTCAAGTGATCTACCCACCTCGGCCTCCCAAAGTGCCGGGATTACAGGCATGAGCCACTCCGCCCAGCCTAGGTCACTATCGTTTAATCAGTAGAGTTTCTTTAATTACTTTTTAACTCCATGAATCCCAAGCTTTGATTTGTGTTTTTCAAACAAATTGTTTTTATAAATAATAATTTTTATTTACAATAAACAGACATGTAGGCTTGCCGTCAAGGCTTCTGATCAACATGAGATGATCACTGTGTAGCAAACCCACGAACCCTAACCCATTAGTCTTTGGCTATAGAATGTGGAAATAAGTTGGATTACAAGCGTGTAATCCTAGGGGTTCAGGACACGGGCTGGGAGTTTCCATAGAGTGGTGGGTTGTGCAGGTAACTTATGCTCTAGTCCTCTGTAACTGGCTAGAAGGAAGAAATTATGTCCTTTAGACTAATAAAATTCCTCCAAACCAAACACAGCACCTACTATAAAGACACAAGATACTTTTAGAGTAATAAAAAGTTTATCCGTTGATAAATTCCTTAATGAGGTAGCATAAGTATCCAAGAGGTCATTTGCTAGCTGATTTCTTAAAGGTATGATTAAAAGAGGACATTGCCAGATGGTCACAGCAGCTGCAATAGATCCTCTCTGTTGTTAAACAGCGGGATATCTTGTATAGGATTTTCACTTGACAATCAATTTTAAAAATTAGTTTCGTTCCCCATCAATCAATTATTTATTAACTCATCAATAAAAACTCAAACCCTCTGCCAGGTACAATAGCTATTAAAAGAGACAGAGGCACTTTCTATGTCCAGAGGGGCTTTTAACCTGCTCTGGAAAGCAAGACGTATGCAGATGAGTGACGCAGTGCATCGTGGAATGGAAAGGGAGGGACTCACACAGGAACCAGAGGAGCTTCAAAGGGAGGCTGTGGGGACTGGTAGGTCAAGACCTGGAAATAACACGTGAGTAGGCAACAAAAGTTTCCATTCATCCTCCATGCACTTCAGTCCTTGAAAACCGTCTTACCATTTTTCATGCAATTCCACAGCTTGGTGGCACACTCTCCTTTCTCTGCATTCTTGAAAATGGTACATGGGCCAAGCCATCTTATTGAGAAGTTGAACCAAAAATATTTTGTAATACCCATCTTTGACATTAAGTAGGCAAATTACATAGAAACACAGAGGTCTTCTGATTCCCATTTATCTGAGAAATCACAGCTTAAGTGCGTGTGAAGCCAGAGAAGCACTGTTGTGGCCTGCGGTCCCATGGCTCAGCTCCCATGGGCTTCACATGACCACAAAGCATCCAGCGGGTGCAGGCTCTGAGGCATCAGCCAGCACTGTTGTCTCCTGAGTCTTGTGCCTCTGCCTCGGTCGCGGTGTTGTCAGAACCAGAATTGGGCAGTTCTGGGTGACGCCCAGGTGTGACTTCTGATGTTAAGCATGGGTGAGGTTCACTGAGGTAAGTGAGCCCTGGGCTTGGGCTTCTAGTGTGGAGCACACCATCACTCAGCATGTGAACCCAGTTCCAAAGCGTGTATGTTCATGTGTACCTGTGCATATGTGCACATGTGTATGTGTATGCATGTGCTTTGGTGCATGTGGATGTACATGTGTATCTGTGTATTGTGTATGTACACATAGGTGTATATCTTTTGTACATGTATGTTGCATGTGCACATGTTTAATGTGAACTTGTGTGTGGTTGTGTGTACATGTGTTCACATACATGTGTGTTTGTGTGTATTATGTGCAAGAATGTGTACGTGTGTATAAGTGGGTTCATGTTTGTGCAGTGTGTGTAGTGTGTACACCCATACACGTGTGTGCATGTGTACATGGTGTTTATGCATGTTTGCATGTGTGTGCATGAATGTGTGTTTGTGTATTGTGTGCAAGAATGTGTGCATATGTGTATATGTGGGTTCCTGTTTATGCCTTGTGTGTAGTTTGTGCACACATACACATATGTGTGCATGTTTACGTGGTGTTTAAGCATGTTGGCATGTGTGTGTGTGTGCATGTGCTGTGTCTGTGTTGGTGGGATGTGGGGAGGCTGCTAGGCTGCTGTGAAGATGAAAGCTGGAGAGAGCTTGGCAAAGCAACCCATATGGGGAAGTGGCACCTGCAAAGGAAGGCTGGCGTGCCTGGACTCACGTTGTAATGGCCAGTCCATCAGCTGGGCTGGGCACAGCCATCACACTGGGCAGCTGTGAGGTTAAAACAGAAAGTCCGTGCTGCAGGGGGGCTGAGAACTGAGATGCATGAATGAAATGAGTCACAAGTGCTGAGTAGCGTGTGTGAGAAAGCAAGCACAGCACCGCTAAGATCTAAAGAAATTTCAGGGCACTTGCAGGTGGAGGGAGGGCATCAGATCTACCCTGGAAGTTAAATACGTTTCGAAAGCGATAAATGCTGTGGGCCACAGATGCCTTTTCTCCATACCTACTCTTTTATAAATGAAGTAAAGTTCTTGTCAAATACTTTTCTCACTCTAAAGCTCACAACATATCTTGCAAAAAGTATTTTAAATTCCACCCCAAACAAGCCAGGGTGAAGAGGGAGCCTGTGCACCAGGCGCTGCCAGCCTTGCTTGGCTTTCAGCTTCTCTCTCTTCCTTCCTCAGTCGCTGGGGGTTTTCTTACTGATGGAGATGGGTCTGGATTCGTTCTGCTGTGCCTTGCTCTCTGCCTCTGTCCTGTTCCCTGAGCCACCTCAGGGAGGCAGGGTCCCCCACCTGTTTGAGTGCCCGGTGCTGTGCTGTCATTTGCAAGTTCCTCTTGTGACTGAACTCCAGATGGCACTGGAACTGCTGATTCCACCCACTGGACACCCCATGTTCTTGCTTTTGGGGTTTCTGAAACAGCCCCAAGACTCTGGCCATCTTGATTTTGCTCCCGTCATTTCTCAGGATCCCCTCCTCCTGTGGTTTGCAGCCCCAGCCTTATGGACCAGGAAGCCTCTGCTCTTCTGCCCCACACTCAGATTGGACCTTCTTCAGCACAGCCAGCGGCCGAGGCTTCCTCCCTGTGGCTCAGTGGAGCAGGACAGATACTGCATCCAAATTTTTCCATGGGATTCCAGTCTGTTCCAGTCATGCCCATGAGCCTCTAAAGCTCCTGGGTGAGAGACATAGCAGCTGATGGCACTTCCCACTTGATTTGGAGGGACTCCAGCCTCCCTGGCAACAATAAGAGATCAAGGGCATCATCGAGGAGGCCACTGCGGAAACGCTGAGTGCCCACCACTCCCAGGTCAGGTGGGACTGGCAGGCCAGCGCTGATTCCTGAACACTTGGTTCTCAATGCTGGCCACAGCCACACACTCTGGAATCTGCTCCCCTTCCTGCCTCAAAGCCCCTCTCTCATGGGGTCCAGACACCATTCTCCTCAGAGACTGCCCCAAAACCCAGCCATCTCTTGTGCTTGCGGAATGGCACAACCCTTTCTCATAGCATCACTCCTGCTTAACCAAAGGGCTTTTGTTAACGACCAAGTCATATTTAATTGATTTGTGTTCAACATATTTCATTTCTACCAATAAAACTTAAAAATATCCCCACACATGCATTGCCTATTGAAGAGCCTCTTCCAGGTACACTTCACTTATACATCAGTTAAGTTGATAATTTCTTCCCATTCTTGTACAATAAATTTCCTTCCCAATCAGCTCTGTACAGCAGTAACAATAATCCACGTAGAGACATGCAACCCCTGAAAAAAATGACTGATTTGATTAAAATTGGGACCTAGGGGAGTGGAGCTCTGCCTATTTTAGAGGCAAGTAAATGCCTGGGAGTCCAATGACCGACATTCTGTTTGAGGTTTCTAATCAAGAGGAAGATGGAGAAAATGCAGAACAAATGATCAGGAATAGGGAGATAATAAATAGAATTACTTATTGACTGAGAATAATTCCCAGGAGAAAGCCCAAGAAGCAAAGATGAACAGAGAAGATTCTGACTGTTCTCTCGTTTGGAAAGGCCTAATCACCAAAGGAGGAGAGGAATTATGAGGAGCAATGACCAAGTGGGCAGGACTCATGGGGGTCAGGAAAAGGTGCATGTGGGGGAACGATGAGAGGCCTGGGCAGCTTCCCACAAAAGTTTTTGAAGCACTGTTTTATTTTCTCTCTCCGCCTCGCAATCCCCAAATTTTAGTTGTGACTGTCTCTGAGTACATGACTTCTGACAAGCAGTATATACAAACTAATGTAAGTTTACTTTTAAAACCCTAGCCATTTCCTGGAACTTAAGTATCAAGGAGCAAATGTCCATGTATGATCTTAGTTGAGCTTTGTCTCAGTGGGATTTGTGCTGATGCAATTTCTTTTTCTTTTCTTTTTGTCTTAAGGGGTCAGTTTTAGAATTGGGAGTATAAGGTATGACTATACAGCACAGGTCAGTTATTTTAAATATAGAAGTATCTGCCTTTAAATAAGACCTGAAAACAGACCTTCTTGGAGGTCACGTACTAGTGGCAGTGATCTTAGCAATGCTTAAGCTTTCTTTGAACTCCTTTTTTAAAAACAGCCTCCATACCCAATGGTGTACTCACTAAGATCTACTCTCTGGTGGCAAAACTTACTCATTGAAGAGTGTTTTTTCTTTTCCGAGGAGTTGAACTGTTCCAATCTGAGTATTCTGAATAAGGAGAGTGATCGAGAACGAGTTCTACCATTTAGGCTTAAAAATAAGTGTGCCTAAAAACTAAGATTGTTTTTAGACATTGTTCAGATATTGACTCAAATAGCATTTAAAAAAAAATATTATAGATATCCAGGACTTGCAAAAGCTGTGTGCAGCTCAGAGGGAGATGAAGTGGTGAAGACCTGGTTTCCCCCGAAGCTTTCGCAGCCCAGCCTTTTCACTGTGTGGCCAGGGGGGAAGAGCAGTGGCAGATGGGAATGGTGGGGCTGGGGATGTCCCCCCCTGGGGCCACTGGCCTGGAAGCTGGTCACGTGGAGGACCACAGGAGATGAGATCGGAAAACAGCGATAAGCCATGTGGATAAAAACAGAGGACTGGGTTTTAAGGGGGTTGTCCTAAAGTGCTGCTAATCTAGTTTCAGATCCACAGGCAACAAGAGGTGCAGGTGAGAGGGCAGTCCAGCGGGAAGGAAGGAAGAGGGTGGTGTTGAGTCAGCTGAGTGTGGAGCCTGCCACCCAGGGCACTGTGCTGGGCTAGACCCCAGGCATCCAGTCCTTCTGACAAACCCTCCAGCGCCTGGTTTGGGGCCAAACGTCCTTCCTGTGGGAAAGCAGGCAGACCCTAGGCAGCAATCCAAGCCCATCCAGAGTGGTGGCTGAGTGCAGAGCAAATGGAGCCCAGCACTCCAGAGACGTTTCCCTTCACTGCCGTGATCACGTCATAAACAGTGAGGCTTGCAGAGGACTTGAGAGCTCTTTCAATACAATCTTCCATCCACTGAACTAGAATAGAAAATTAAGAAGAGCTCGGCTAAGTTCTCTGCTGAGAAAATGGGGACTTCAGGTGGTTATGTGAGATATTCAAGTTAAAAAAATTTATTTAAAAGTACATTCTTATTAAAATTTTAGAAAGTACAGAGAAGGAAATTTTAATAGCCTACACCTATAACACTAAGATACATTAACTTAGAAATGTGTGTAATGTCTCAATGGATTCTTTTCTATGCAATATTTATGTCTATCCACAAAAAGCATTCACTCATTTATTTACATGGCTAATATATTTTATGTAAAGTTCTACACATTTCTTAACATTTCACTTAATACCTCTTTATAAACATTTTCCATCAGATAAAAATTTTTCAAAATAATTTTAATGGCTACATAATATTTCATTGCATTTATATATCATTTGTATTTCTTCATTTTGGAGTCACATATTTTTAATAATTTCCATTATAATACTGTCATGAATATCTTTGTACATGAATATTTATATTTTAAATTATTTCCTTAGTCTAGTTTCCTAAAAAGTAAAATTCCTACATCTAAAGGTCAATGTATGTATGACTCTAGATTGACGGATTTTTTTCCATGAAGCTTTTATCAATTAACCCACGCATAGTGTTTGCAAGTGCCCCTTGCCCCATACCTTCAACTATATGGACTCTTATTGGAAGTTTCTAAATTCACTTCAGAATTGCAGCCCCTAGTTTAATATTAAAAACTGCACCTATGAAATTGCCTATAAATTGTCTTAGTTTATTTTCAGCTTTGATTTCTAGAATTGTATGACACTGAAGACAAATGATATAATATCCATGAAGAAGGTTTTATGACCTCCTTCATTATATCCAACAATCATAAAGGCAAATTCACAGTAGAGAGACAAGAAATGTTATCTGAAAATTAACTAAAATGCTTCTTTTGTCAATAGAATGATTTGAGCTTCATTTCATTCTTTGATTTCCTGTGTATTGTTTATGACAAGAAGAAAAAATTCCTGCCATACAAAATGCTCCATGCAGGTAGAACCAGGAAGCTAAAGAAACTTGAGGAGGGTGCTAGATTCATCACCACCACCACCTTCTTTTTTTTTTTCTCTGAGACAGGGTCTTGCTCTTCACCCAGGTGTAACCTTGGCTCACTGTAAACTCCACCTCCAGGGGCTCAAGCGATCTTCCCACCTCAGCCTCCTGAGTAGCTGGGACACCAGGCACACACCACTGAACCCAGCTAATTTTTTAACTTTTTTGTAGAGACAAGATCTCACTGTATCGCCCAGGCTGGCCTTGGACTCCTGGGCTCAAACAATCCTTTTGCTTTGGCCTCCCAAAGTGCTAGGATTACAAGCGGGAGCCACCGCATCCAGCCCCACCTTCTTTTTGATGGAAGCTGAGCACAGAAGTTGAACTTATTGGGGAACCTAAAGACATGCCCTTCTTTGAAGGCAGAAGTCCTACCCACATGAAATGCCCTCCACCCATCCCTCCCAGCTCTCCCCATCATCCTTCCTATTGGCTCCAGGAGCGAGACACCCTCCCTGTGCCTGCAAACATCAGTGCCACGGGCCCTCTTTGGTCCTCCTGCCCACCTTCTTTGACTCTGCCCAACACCCATGGGCCAGACCCTTTTCCTTCTTGCACTTCTTGGTGGCACAGTGCAGTTCAGCCATCGTGCCTGTTTCCTACTCTCCAGCTGGACTTCTCTACTCCCTTACGTGGCACTGATGCCCAGAGGCTCCCTGTGCTGGCGTCCGTGGCCTTAGACAGTCCCCTGGCCTTCGTGAGCACTAACTTCACTCTTGAATTTGGACATTTTATGGTGACTTTTATTCTTAGCCTTCTGTAAGCGTTTCTGATCTCCCCATAGCAATCAGTGTAATTATTTTCACCCAGGGTGTTGGCCCTGGCTGCTTCAATTTTAAAGTAATCTCTCATTGTGCTGAGGAGAATTCATTAAAGTAAATGACTGTTTTCTTCTGTCATGTCACATTAAAATATGGAGAGTACTGGCTGTAGGGGGCAGTCAGGCTGCCTCTGAGACACATCGAGCAGCCATGGGTCTCCCGGACAGCTGGAACACTGATCAGGGAAGAGATATTGAAAATAAGAATTGCCTTTATATATGTGTGTATGAATATACACACATACATCATGTACATATATGTGTGCATGTGTACATGTGTGCATGTGAAGATGGATAGGTGATAGACACATGGGTGATTTATAGATAGGTAGATGACAGATATTAGTAAATAATTGATAGATGGTAGGTAGGTCGATAGTTTATAGCTGATGGATGGATGATGGCTGATTGATTGATAGATGATAGATAGTAGATTATAGATAGATGATAGATGATGGATGGTTGATAGATGGTAGATAGGTAGATAATAGATAAAGATAATAGATGGATGATAGATGATTGATAGGTAGATAGTAGATTATAGAAAGATTAGGAAGATAGTAGTTAGAGATGATAGATAAATAGATGGATGATGGATGGATGGTAGATGATTGATAGATGGTAGGTAGGTAGATAGGAGATAGAGATGGTAGATAAATAAATGGATGACATGGATGGATGATAGATAGTTGATTGATGGTAGATAAAGTAGATAGTAGATAGATAATGGATGGATGATAGATGATAGAGAGATGAGAGAGAGAGAAGGCTGATAGACTGAGCATCATAACTTCACTGAATCTTACAGTTGGATTCAAAAGTCAGCAGACGGAAACATCAGATTTCACCTAGCTATCAGAAATACTGTATTCTGCAACAAAAGTTAAACAAGCGGGCAGGGAAAGGGCGGGTATTACAGAAGCTGCGCCTCTCAGCACGGGCACAGAGCAGGAGAAGTAGGGCCGAGCCTCCACCAGAAACCCCTGGAGCCCAGCGTCCTCTTTACCTCTCTAAGTCGGCGTTGTCATTGTCACAATGGGTGGAGGCTGGACATTGTGAAGGCAAGAGCACATGATGCTTTCTTGCTTCTGCTGTTTGATGACCTCCTTACTCATTCCCTCTGCAGTGGCTGAGGGCCAATGGTCAGTTCCTCTACCCAAAGTGCCCTGATCATGCCTCCTCTCTCTCTTCCCTGAGCACGATCTTCCATGCTGCCTGGCTATGGTGCTGGCTCCCTTCTGATATGGAGATTCATGGGGAATTGCCAGGACATTTTATGTGGTGATGGGGGCTGGGGCCCAGTTCAAAATGCTTAGGGTAAGTAACCAAAAGTCCCAGTGTGAGTGTGAGGCATGGCTGGACCCAGATGCTCAGCACCATATGGAAAATTGTCACCATCCTCAACTCTGCTGTCTGCGTGGGCTTCATTTCTAGGCTGTTTTTCTCTGCATGGCAGCAACAAAGCTCAGGGCTTGCATAACACTTTGCAGCCCATACATCCCCAGAGAGGACTTAACCTCAAACTTCCGGCAAAGTTTCGATATAACATGCCGGTCTTGCTGGAGTCAAGGGCCCATCTCACACCAATCTCTCGGGCCAGGGGATGGAGAACTCTCCTAAGGTAGTCTCAGGTTCTGTGCCTCCCCTGAAAACACAAGGTCGGAGCCTCCCCATCCAAATTACTGCTCATAGTGTCAGGGAAGAAAGACTTCCCAAAGAAAAACCAAGGGCCCTTATGAAGAAGAGGGAGGGATGCGCCTACAGCTACCAGTTCTGTTTGGAAGTGAGGGAGGGGAGTGCAGAGCCCCTTGGTCTGTTCCCTAGGACAGCTGTACTTAGGTTTTACTACACAGTCCACTGAAAATGCTTCTTGTTAGTGCTGTACCTCTCTCAAGCCTCTTCCCTTGGATAAAGAACTAGCATGTTTACCAGCCACACTTGATGCTGTGCTGTGGCATGCAACACCACCTAATGTGGGACAAAGAAGTGAGAAAATATCTGGAAGATAGAAAAATACAAATATATACAATACAAAAATGCAAATATAATCAGTTATACAGTAAACAGCTCCGGGAACAGCAGCTCTGCTTGGAGGGTGGGGTGGTACAAGGTTTCAGATTTGATAGCATTTGGATTGCGCTTTGAAGTATCGCTAGGAGCTCACCAGATAGACGAGTGGTGTTTGGACATTGTATGCAGAAGGAAACACAATCTGAGAAGGTGTACAGTCCTAAGTGAACCTGTCGCAGAAGTGAGAAGACGCTGTGTAAACTGGAATAATGCTTGTGAGCGTGGGCCTTGATCCCTTTGTGAGCAATAAAAATGATTTTTGTGAATAAATTCGAAAAATGCTAAATTAGATCATAGGATATGTTTGCAGGGGTGGGGAGAGAGGAGAGCATTGAAGCTGGGGAAGTGGGGAACTGGTGATGGTGAAGCCTTGGGGTTCCAGCTTCACCCACAGGATGTGGGGAGCCATGTCAGTGTCACCTGCATAAGCAGGCCCCTGTGAAGGCAGCGATGTCCAGGGTGAGTCATTTCCTTTCTTTGCAGGCTGGGCCTTGGTGTTTTGCAAGTGCTGTGCCCAAAGGTTAGATTGACAGGAAGAAAACATTGAACAGATGTGGTTATGTCCATCAGGAAGCATGGACCAAGGCCAGTGCTTTTAACCACACTCACTTTTCATTGTGTTCAGAGGGGATGGGAAACCTCCCCTAAGGAGGAGATGGACATTTGCAGATTGAGAGCTGGGACCACACAGATTCCTCCAGAGGCAAGGGCTGTTGACTTTGCAGTGACTTCCACACGCCCTCAGTATCCTCAACTGTACAATGGGTGTTGGGCTAGCCATGGCACCACAGGAAGGGCCAGCAAGGCACACCCTCCTTGTCTACTGCCCAGGCACACATGGGCATCAATGACAGGCCATGCGTCTCTTGGTGCCTGACCAGAGTTGAGCTTCATTTCTAAGCTGGTTTTCTCTGTATGGCAGCAAAAAAGCTCAGGGCTTGCATGACGCTTTGCAGCCTGTACATCCCCAGAGAGGACTTTCCCTCGAGACTTCTAGCAAAGTTTCGGTATAACATGCTGGTCTTGTTGGGGTCAACCTCCCTTGGCTGAGGTTGGAAAAGGGGAGGCATGTTCAACCGCTGGAGAGTTGGGATGCCTTACGTGAGTGAGATCCCTGTCCTTGGACGCTTATTCTGGGGTCACAGAATTAATTCCCCAGGACTGGGTGTCACAAGGAGCTCACTACTGTGGCTGAAAATACACCAACACCTCCTTTCCTGGAACATTTCCCTCCTGGCATGGGGCAGTTCTCATGCCAGAACACCTTGGGCCACAAAGACCCTTTAGGACTGAGTGTGCTTTTCTGTTTCCTTTAAGCTTTTAAGAAAAAGGGTATGCAGAGACCGATTGAGAAAAAAATACAGGCTATTTCTGGCATTCATTCTGAATGCCACCTGACTCAGCCAGTTTTTGGATTGTATGCCAGCCTCTTTCTGCAGGATGTAATCTCAATGCCTTTGAGTTCAATCGGTCCTATAAATTGCTATCCCTATTCATGCAGCGTGTTTTCCCCTGCATGAGGCATTTGGGAGCTCCATTAGCACTGAGACTTTTAAATGCAGAAGCAGTGGTGAAGGGAGCAGCACTTCCCAGCTGTAGGGCACTGGCCTTCTTTGAGATGAAACCGCACTCTGGCACCAACGACATGGGAACTATTCTGTATCTTTTCACCTGAGAGCTCTTCAATTAACTGACCATGACACCTGCATAACTGCTATAAGACCCACTCAGGAGGAGCCTGGCCCAGCCATCCCCTCTTTGTGGTCACAGCATGAATACCCTGGGACATCCCTTCCCTCACTGTCTCCTCGCAGTGCTTCCTGACCATCGGGGCCTTTGTCTCACCACCCAGGTGTATGGCTCCTCTGGCCGTGCACCTCTCCAGCTCAGAACTCTGTTTTCTCCCTGATGTTTTTATGAAACCAGGTTCCAGTCCTGCAGCACCATCTGCACAGCCTCCACCACAGCTCTGGTGAGCCTCGTGGCCAGCTCCTGGTGACAGTGTGTGCCTCCCTGCTCCGAGAAGGTCTCCCTCTCCTCTCCATCTGCCCTGTGTGTACAGAGACATCTTTTAGGACCACCTCAGAGGAGAGTAGCCTCTCTCCTCAGCCCCAAGAGGGTGGCCTCTCATGTGGGTCTCACTCATCTGACTCATATGGTTGATCTGAGGGTAGATGTGGGCCCAGCCTGCGTCTGGTTGGGGATGCCTCCCTCTCATTTGTCCTTGCTTGCTGCATGATGTTGGCAAGTGCTTGCCTCTTTGAGACCCTCAGTTTTCACGCCTAAGAAATAGAAAGGCAGTGCCTGCCCTGCAGAAGAGTTGAGGTAGCATGTGAGAAAATGCCTTACAAACTACAGCGTGAGCAGCACGCGGCATGCTGTGAATGCCATTATCGTCAGTTCCTGGTGAGAGGGTTGACCGCCAAGCTTTCTTACACCTCCCACAGGGCTTGTCATGATCACGTGCAAATGAAGGCCATCAGTCGTGTTTGATCACTGATGTGTTTCTTTATTTTTCTTAGTTCTAGGATATAGCAACTCTATTTTTAGCAGCTCTAGAGGCCAAAACTTTGTTAGCACTCAGCAGTTATACGTTCTTTGAGAGTAGGTTTTGTGCTTTAAAAAAGTCTGAATCCTCTACCATTTACAGGTGTTCTGTACATATTTGGTGTATGAGTTGCTCAGGAAGGAAGAAAAATGTGCCCTTTTTATCTTTTAAAAAGATAGCTTGGTACTCCCTTGCCTGCATTCCTTCTCTGTATTTAGAAACAAACCCACAGAAATGAAGGTAAAGGAAGCCTCTTGAAAGATAAGGCAGGAAAAAAGAGGACAGAAAACAAACTCCCTTTAGAGAGTTTACGTGGAGGCTACCGTAGGCGTTGCTGCTCTGCAGTCTGTCAGCCAGAGGCCCCTAATGCTGCACCACTGCCTGGGCAGCTTACCAACAGGAAGGTGCTCTCC